>NC_040080.1:27149216-27319216 GCF_003369695.1 Bos indicus x Bos taurus
AAAATGGGGACCCAGGTTCAATTCCTGGGTTGGGAAGATCCCTGGAGCAGGGAATGGCAACTCACTCCAGTATTCTTGCCTAGAGAATCCCATGGACAGAGGAGCCTGGTAGGGTACAGTCCATGAGGTCGCAAACAGTTGGCTACAACTGAGCAACTAACACACACACAAACACACATTTGATATATACAAAAGAATATGTGAAACATACATATAATGTTGATGAAGTGTAAAATAAAATGAACACTCATAAATCCACAATCCACCACACAACTTAAGAGCTAAAACATGACTGATACTTTCAAAGTTATCTGTGTGCTACTCAGATCCATCCTCTTGCTTCCCACCTCACCCCAGACAGTTAAATACTATCTTGGATTTTGTAAATTTCATTCTTTTGAGACATATGTATGTACCATTACATGGATTACTTAGTTTTGTTTAACTATATAAACATAGTGTAATTAATACATAGTCTTTGGGGGCTTACCTATTTTCATCACCATGAAGTGAAGCCTTATTGCTCAGTTGTGTCTGACTCTTTGCGATCCCATGGACTGCAGCCCGCCAGGCTCCTCTGTCCTTGGGGTTCTTCAGACAAGAATACTGGAGTGGGTTGCCACTGTATTCTCCAGGAGATCTTCCTGACCTGGGGATTGAACCCAGGTCTCCTGCACTGCAGGCTAATTCTTTACCGCTGAGCTGCCAGGGAAGCCCCTCACCCAACATAACTTTTCTAAGACTCATTTACACTGTCTGCATATCACATTAATGCATTTACTTTCACATGATGTAATATTTTTGTATGTGGATAAATTTTATTTATCCATTCCTTTGTTGATCACTTGGAAAATAATTTAACATTATTCTAAAGCTGAACATGTACATAATCCTATAAACCAGCAATTTCATTTCTGGGAAAACATTTTTATACATATATGCTAGGAAATACATTAAAATGTGTTTACAGTAGAGTGTTTATAAGAGCTATATTCCTTAATTATATTGTTATTTATAATTAATGTGTAATATTACATACTATTGTTACAGCCAACAGGATCAATAGCATGAATAAAAGGGTAAAGAAGGGTTGTAGAGATGCCTTGCAGATAAAAAGGATTATTAGTTCAATGATATATGAATTATTCAGCATTCAACATTCAATATATATTTTTGAGTACTCCCATGTATAAAAGCACCATTTTATTTGCAGGAGATGTAACAGTGAATAAAACTGATGAAGTGGCTGTTACCATGGGGCCTTCCTTCTTGCTGTGGAATATAGACATTAAACATATAAATTAATAACATGCTATTAGGTAGTAGTGGTACTATAGATAAATACTGAGCAAAACAAAAGGATAGAGGCTAATGGGGCTTCTAATTTTGATGGTATAGGCAAAGGGTACCTCTCTGAAGGGTTTGATTCCTGGGTTGGGAAGATTCCCTGGAGGACGAAATGGCAACCCCCTTCAGTACTCTTGCCTGGAAAATCCCATGGACAGAGGAGCCTGGCAGGTTACAGTCTGTGAGGTCACAAAGGGTTGGACACGACTGAATGATAGGTACACACATATGCCTCTGAAGAAGTGCCTTTTGAAGAGAAACGTCAATGAAGGCAGGAAAGAAGTCTTACATATATCTTGAGAAAAGAGCATTTTTAGGCAGAATTGCAAAGACCAGTAAGTGGGAGTATTTTTATTGATTTAGAAAAACAGTAGGCTGTTATTGCAGGTGAGAGAGAATTAGTAAGAGCAAGAAAGCTCAAATAATGTTGGAGAGTTAGGCCAAGGCCAGTTCCCAAAGGCATTTATGTCATTTAGTTTAGGTGTCATTGTTGGACTCGGTCGGTTATTTATTTTAGGTATGAATGAAAGAGAACCATTTGATGATTTCTTTTCAGGGGAGTTAGCTAAATAATATACTTGTTTGTAATACACATGTTTATAATAATATACATGTTTTAGGAGCATCATACTTGATGATAAAGGGAAAAGTCCTGAGGTAGGACAAGAGCAGAAGCAAGGATACCTCTTGGATGGGAGTGATGGCTATTCAGATGCGAGAGGAAGTTGCCTTAGGCTAGGTGCTACTGGTGGAGCCAGTAAGAAATGATCAGATACGGTTTCAAAGTGGAGCCAAAAGGATTACTTGATAGATTGTTCATAAATATTTAAGAGAGAGAAGACAGGCAGGACTCCAGTGTTTTTGGCCTTTGTAACAAGTTAAAGATGATACCATGTAACGAGATGGAGGATGATGAAGTATGGGCAGGTTTCAGTTTTCTACAAATCAGATGTTTGGGTTTAGACATACTATTTACGAGCTATTTAATAGATATCCATGTGGAGTGAGCTGTCAGGTAAATACTAGGTAACTTAGTTTGGACTTCAGGGTAGCGCTTGCGACAGAAATTTATATTTATAATTGGAAGTTAATGATAAAATTTATATTTAAAGTAACAGAATTAGATGGGATCACCTAAGTGGTTAGTGTAGACAAAGAAGAAAAGAGGAATCAAGATGATGAAGATGAGCCCTGGTGTGGCTGATTAATTTCATTAAAGACCCCACAGCTGTTCCCTTCCCTCTACCTCTGTTCTTTGCCATATAATTGGGCTACAGCATTCTGACACTAGACTCATCCCTGAAACTTGCTATGGTCTACGGGAAGGGAAGGCTTGATAAAGTATTCATACATTTCTGCTGAGGGCTTACCTTCTACTCTTACCATGAGAAGACGCTTACCAGGGCCCTCTGGTCCCAGAAGAAAGATGAGAGACACAGGGTCAATCCAAGGGGGATAGGTGAGTCCAGCTGAGAACAGACTAGAGCAGCTAAACCCCAGAGACCTGTGAAATATGTTTTTATTGCAGACAGACTGAGTTTCAGGGTGATGCTTTATAGCCTTATTGTAGCAATATATAACCAATACATTTGGGCTCCTCCAGTATTTAGAGGTCTGACAAGGAGGAAGATTCATATCAGATACTGAAGAAAGCATCAGTGAAGAAAACCTGGACAAGTGTCCAGAAACCCAAGACACGAAAGCATTGCAAGAAGGGGGAAGTGACCAACTATGACAAATGCAATGAACATTCATGTAAGCTAAAGACTGAAAATTTATCATTATATTTGGCAAAGGAGCATCATTAATGCCTTTAATAAGAGTGATGGTAAGAAAAGCCTAATTTAAGTAAGTTCTAGGGAGAATGGTAGATAAGTAAATTGAGATAACTAAGATGAGTGATTTTGCTTTCAAGGCAGTGGGGTCAAGATAGAAAGAGAATGTGAACAAAGAGAGTTCCAGTTTTGGTTTCTACATTAGTTGTATTACAGATTGTCCATATAAGAATAAGAATCATCTAGTTCAAAGGAGAATAAAACAGATGATGCAGGAGAAAATGAGGATCATTAGGACATCAAAGACCTTGAATAGGTAGGTTGGAATAAGATCTAGTAACCAAAATATGGACTTGACCATAGGAGAACTGGCAATCCATCTGTTCAGTTCAATTTAGTCACTCAGTCATGTCCGACTCTTTGTGACCCCATGAACCGCAGCACACCAGGCCTCCCTGTCCATCACCAACTCCTGGCGTTTACTCAGACTCACGTCCATCGAGTCAGTGATGCCATCCAGCCATCTCATCCTCTGTCGTCCCCTTCTCCTCCTGCCCTCAATCTTTCCCAGCATCAGGGTCTTTTCCAATGAGTCAACTCTTCGCATGAGGTGGCCAAAGTATTGGAGTTTCAGCCTCAGCATCAGTCCTTCAAAGAACACCCAGGACTGATCTCCTTTAGGATGGACTGGTTGGATCTCCTTGCAGTCCAAGGGACTCTCAAGAGTCTTGTCCAACACCAGAGTTCAAAAGCATGAATTCTTTGGTGCTCAGCTTTCTTTATAGTCCTACTCTCACATCCATACATGACCACTGGAAAAAACATAGCCTTGACTAGATGGACCTTTGTTAGCAAAGTAACGTCTCTGCTTTTTAATATGCTATCTAGGCTGGTCATAACTTTCCTTCCAAGGAGTAAGCATCTTTTAATCTCATGGCTGCAATCACCATCCACAGTGAGCCCAGAAAAATAAAGTCAGCTACTGTTTCCATGGTTTCCCCATCTATTTTCCATGAAGTGATGGGACCAGATGCCAGGATCTTAGTTTTCTGAATGTTGAGCTTTAAGCCAACTTTTTCAGTCTCCTCTTTCATCAAGAGGCTCTTTAGTTCTTCACTTTCTGCCATAAGGGTGGTGTCATCTGCATATCTGAGGTTATTGATATTTCTCCCTGCAATCTTGATTCCAGCTTGTGCTTCCTCCAGCCCAGCGTTTCTCATGATGTACTCTGCATAGAAGTTAAATAAGCAGGGTGACAATATACAGTCTTCACGTACTCCTTTTCCTATTTGGAACCAGTCTGTTGTTCCTTGTCCACTTCTAACTGTTGCTTCCTGACCTGCATATAGGTTTCTCAAGAGGCAGGTCAGGTGGTCTGGTATCCCCATCTCTTTCAGAATTTTCCACAGTTTATTGTGATCCACACAGTTAAAGGCTTTGGCACAGTGTGATCCACATAGTCAAAGGCTTTGGCATAGTCAATAAAGCAGAAATAGATATTTTCCTGGAACTCTCTTGCTTTTTTCATGATCCAGCGGATGTTAGCAATTTGATCTCTGGTTCCTCTGCCTTTTCTAAAAGCAGCTTGAACATCTGGAAGTTCACAGTTCACATATTGCTGAAGCCTGGCTTGGAGAATTTTAAGCATTACTTTACTAGCGTGTGAGATGAGTGCAATTTTGTGGTAGTTTGAGCATTCTTTGGCATTGCCTTTCTTTGGGATTGGAATGAAAACTGACCTTTTCCAGTCCTGTGGCCACTGCTGAGTTTTCCAAATGTGCTGGCATATTGAGTGTAACACTTTCACAGTATCTTCTATCAGGATTTGAAATAGCTCAACTGGAATTCCATCACCTCCACCAGCTTTGTTCGTAGTGATGCTTCCTAAGGCCCACTTGACTTCACATTCCAGGATGTCTGGCTCTAGGTGAGTGATCACACCATTGTGATTATCTGGGTCGTGAAAATCTTTTTTGTACAGTTCTTCTGTGTATTCTTGCCACCTCTTCTTAATATCTTCTGCTTCTGTTAGGTCCATACCATTTCTGTCCTTTATTAAGCCCATCTTTGCATGAAGTGTTCCCTTGGTATCTCTAATTTGTTATGGTGCAAAGGTAAAGTTTAGGAGGGGCTTAGATGAAACTGGGTTGGTAGACTTGCCAGTGGAAGGATAAAGTCTCCTGATCATTTGTGTTTTTTTTTTTTTTTTAATTTATCAATTAAGAAGTAAAACTGTCAGCTGAGAGTGAGGAAGTGGAGTATAGTAGGCAGATTTCTAAGATCTGTAAGATGACTCCCTTATTTTCATATTATACTCTCTCCTTGGAGTGTGGGTGGAACCTGTGATATGAAAAAATACCACTCCTGTGATTGTATTAGTTACTCAGTCATGTCTGACTCTTTGTGACCCCATGGACTGTAGCCTGCCAGGCTCCTCTATCTATGGAGTTCTCCAGGTAAAAATACTGGAGTGGCTAGCCATTCCCTTCTCCAGTGAATATTCCCAACCCAGAGATCAATGACAGGTTTCTGAACTGCAGGCAGATTCTTCACTGTCTGAGCCACCAGGGATTATATCATATGGCAAGTGAAAGAGTATACTGAGTGGACCGGACCTAATTAGTTTATCCCCTTGAACAGAATTTTTTCCTTTCTTGTCTCAGAAGAAATCAGAGAGGTGTACTCTGACTGGTTTCAAAGAAAACAAATATCTGTTTTGTGAACTGTTTAAGGGGGCCACAAGGCAAGGAAATGTGGGTGGCTTCTAGAAGCTGAGAGTGGTCCCCGGCTGACAGCAGTAAATTGGAACCACCATCCTACAGCTTCAAGAAAATGAATCCAGCCAACAACCAGCAAGCACGGATATTTCCTCAGCCTCTGGTGAGTACCGTAGCCCTGGCCCTGATGTCAGCCGCCTGAAATCCTGAACAGAGAATCCAACTCCACCACATTTGGACTTTTGGTTACAAAGTGAAGTAAGTGATGTATTAATCGTTCAGTCATGTCTGACACTTTGTGACACCATGGACTGTAGCCCATCAAGCTCCTCTGTCCATGGCATTCTCCAGGCAAGAATACTGGAGTGGGTTGCCATTCCCTTCTCAGGGGATCTTCCTGACCCAGGGATAGAACTAGGGTCTCCTGCACTGCAGGCATATTCTTTACCTGTTCGGATTATAAAACAATGAGATAATAAACTTCTGTTGTACTTTATTACACAGTCATAGCAAACTATATTTGACACTATGAGCAAGCATAGTCTCAGAGGTTTGGGTACAAAAGAAAAGGCACCCAAGAGAATGAAGAGTGAACTGACTTCAGAACACAGAAGGATTACTGGGCAGTGCGGAGGACCCATTTGAGGTTTGCAGTCATTTAGAGTGAGAACTGTCAGAATGTGAAACTTAAATAAAGGTAAAGAACAGGTTAGAGGAGAATTCAAATTTAATTCTTACTGTGAATTGACCAGTTAAACACATGTAAGGAGAAGAGATAAAGTTACATGCAAAAGAATGACTATTACATTAGATCAAGTGATGCAAACAGGGAAAACAGAGACGTGAGGACAAGAAGAGGTGGAAACTCAAGTTCAGCGGGCTGAACATCCCAGTGGGGTTTCAGATTTGTAAGAAGGAGATACTCATGGAAAAGCTGGAAAGAAGAGGTCTGTAATATTACTTGACTCTTAGACTTTATTTTGATTAGATCCTTTGTCCACCCTTGAATTGGTCATCGGTGCCCTCAGTGCTAATAAAAGTGTACACTTTATTGTTCAGCCATAAGTCATGTTCTACTCTTTGAGACCCCCATAGATTGCAGCATGCCAGGCTCCTCAGCCTTCACTGTCTCCTGGAGTTTGCTCAAATTCACGTCCATTGAGTTGGTGGTGCTATCTAACCATCTCGCCCTCTGCCGCCCCCTTCTCCTCCTGCCTTCAATCTTTCCCAGCATCAGGGTCTTTTCCAATGAGTCAGCTCTTTGCACCAGGTGGCCAGAATATTGGCTTAGCTTCAGCATTAGTCCTATTAAAAAGCAAAGACATCACTTTGCCAACAAAGGTCCATCTAGTCAAAGCTATGGTTTTTCCAGTAGTCATGTACGGATTGTGAGAGTTGGACCATAAAGAAAGCTGAGAGCCAAAGAACTGATGCTTTCAAACTGTGATGCTGGAGAAGACTCTTGAGAGTCCCTTGGACTACAAGGAGATCAAACCATTCAATCCTAAAAGAAATCAACCCTGAATATTTATTGGAAGGACTCATGCTGAAGCTGAAGCTCCAATACTCTGGCCACCTGCTGTGAAGAGGTGATTCACTGGAAAAGATCCTGATGTTGGGAAAGATTGAAGGCAAAGGAGAAGAGGGCAGCAGAGGAGGAGATGGTTAGATAGCATCACTATCTCAATGGCCATGAGTTTGAGCAAACTCCTGGAGATAATGAAGAACAGAGCAGCCTGGCATGCTGTGGTCCATGGGGTTGCAAAGAACCAAACACAACTTAAAGACTGAACAACCACAAGGAAAAGAAAGTATAAGTGGGCGTCTGAACAATGCTACTCTTTCTCTGTGCTATGTTTTATGAAAGAAAGAACTGAGACTTGTTGGGAATTTCTTGGCTGTCCAGTGGTTAAAACCTCACCTTCCTACACAGGAGGTGTAGGCTTGATCCCTGGTCAGGCAGCTATGATCCCACATGCCTCATGGCCAAAAAACCAAAACATAAAACAGAAGCAATACTGTAACAAATTCAATAAAGAAAATAAAAACGGTCCACATCAAAAAAATATTCTAAAAAAAAAAAAAAAAAAGAATTGAGGCTTGTGTAAGAAAGGGTAATATATTCACATACTCTGATGTGTTTTGGCATGACTTTAGGACCTGGGATACAGCTAAGATTTGTTAACTCTTTGTGTCAGGGAGACAGAATTTTGTTTTCAGAAATTTACTTCTCCCTGGTGACCCCACAAGTGGCAGAATATAATTTTATTGTACTTCTACCTTAAAGATTTTTTTACATCTATTGAACCATGGGTTCTGGACTGAGAGGAACTAATATTATGTTTCCTTTGATAAGACTATAAACACTAGAGACTCTCTCCTTAAGCTGGCCTAAGGCAGCCCAGAACTATGGAGAAAAACTTCAAAGTCATATCACAGAATTTCAGTGGATATCATCTTTCTTAAACTAAAGCAAAAGGGTAGAGGTAAATAATTCTTGTTAATATTATTTTATTTCTCTAGTTTTCTGATCGGTGTTACTAGAGGTTTTTAAACCTCTAATGTTTTACTAGTATCAATGTTTTACTAGTATCTTCAAAGAAACACCTTTTAAGTTTTGATGATCAACTCCATTGGTTTTTGTTGATTTGGATGTTTTTCATTTTATGAATTTCTGATATAAGTTTTTATGATTTCATCCCTTCAACTTTGGGCTTACTATGTTCTTCGGATTTATTGTGCTGAATATTCTGTTGAGTTTATAAAGCAGATGGTCAATACTGATGAAAGTTCCATGTATGCTGAAAACAAGTGTACAGTCTGTCTTTGTTATTGACAGCATAAAAAAACAATTTTGATTCTATGTATATGTATATATATACATATTAATAAACATATATATGTATAACTATACAATTTTGACTTGAAAATTAATCATATTTCCATTATTTTAATGGATGTGTTCAAATTTTTGACGTGTATATAGAAGTCTAAGAGTTACTTATTCTCTCTTCTCCCAATAAGATAAAATCCTTAATTATTTTATCTCCAATATTCCTCCATTTTATTTTCTGTTTTTGTGTGGTATTTCAGTTTCAACTTGTTTCTTGAACACACACACACACCCAAACTTTTGTCTTGTAGTCAAAGACAGAAGCTTCTGTTTTCTTCTGTAGACGTTTATTCTCTGAAAATTGGGAATCTTCTGTTTTGTTTTTTTTCCTTCATTCATCCTCATATAAAGTCAAAGTCACTCTCAATTTCATATCTTCGTATCTCTTGACTACATTTCTTTTTTCCATCTTCACTTCTCCCCTTCACACATGTAAACAGGCTACCATTATCTCTAGCTTGAAATGAGATTCCTAACTAGTCTTCTTGCCTCCAGTTTTGCCCACTTCTGATCCATTCTATCCACATAGCAGCCAGAATGGTACTTCATAACAGAACATGACTTCTTGTTTAAAATCCTTTCAAGATTCTTATTGTTCTTAGAAAAATATAAACTTCTTAATGTAGCTTAACACGATGTTATTGCTTAGTCGCTTTGTGTTTCAATTCGTCTCTTCTCTTGTTCACTTTCTTTCCAGTCGTTCTGGGCATCTCTCAGCTTCCTGCACACAGCAGGATCTTTCATCTCTTCACTGCTACATGAGTATTTCTTTCTAACTAGTGCACACTTGTCTGTTTTGCTTGGCTAATCTTTATTCATCCTTCAGACCTGAGCTTAGAAGCTATTTCCTTTAGGAAGACTATGCTGAAGTAACTCCTCATCTAGATGTCATGTGCTCTGAGCTTGTTCAGTATGATACTGCTTCTTAGAAACCTCGGGCTGACTTCACTATAATTGCCTTTTAAGATTTGCTGCCTTTCCTGGACTAAAACCTGTGATGACAGGAATCAAATATGTAGTGCTTGACATACAAAACAACTTAATAAGTATTTGGGTAATTAATATTGAATGGATTGTGCAAAGTATAAATGATTAAATACAGGTGTTATTCTGCTACTGAGCTTACGTTGGAAAAACTTCTGTTGAGAAATGCACTAGGAAATTACTCTAAAGGGGAATTTGATAAAGGGTGAGTTTATCTTACATCCTCTAAAGGGGAAAAAATGGAAACTTCACGAGCCAGCAAGGTGGCCAGGTAACCCTGCAACCTTGCTTATAACACCAAATAGAGAGCATATCATACTGTCTGTAGTGATACAACTGGAAGAGAAGATTGAGAGCCAGAGCAAAAGATATGAAAAAATTGTAGGCGACTCTTCTCTCTAGAATTCAGGGAATGTATGATCTTGAGATAAATCACTTAATCTCTTGATGTCTCATTTTAACTATTGAGTATATAATGAATGATTATTCTTAACTACTGCATGGGGTATTGTGAGACTTAATTTGCTAATGTTTATAGAGGGCTTCAGATTGTCTGATTAAAAGTATGAAGTATCATCATTATTGTACTATAAAAGAGTATGTGAAATTTTATTTTAATTTCATAAATATGAAATTATACCTTTCCACTTTCACTGAAAACGTTCTGAAATTCATACACATAAATTGGTACATGTTTTAATCTAGGTCTGCAGGCACTCATGTTAGCTGTTCTTATTCCTGTCTATCGACCTTGCCTGCATCTCTATTGTCCAAAATTTACATGATTTTGACTATAATAGACCCTACAAAAAAGGCACAATTTCTTTTTATTAAATCACTGCTCATATAAGTTGAGATCTGTGTATTAGGGTGACTTTTTCCTTCTCTTCAACCTTTGATTCATTTGGTGGATAATTTCATTTCTGGGCTTCCCTGATGGCTCAGACCGTAAGGAATGCAGGAGACCCAGGTTTGATCGCTGGGTCTGGAAGATCCCCTGGAGAAGGAAATGGCAAACCACTCCAGTATTCTTGCCTGGAAAATCCCATGGAAGGAGGAGCCTGGCAGGCTACAGTCCATGGACACGACTGAGTGACTTCACTTTCCTCATTTTTAAATGTAAGGCTCTTTGTGGATCATTTGCAATGATGTGGATGGACTTAGAGTCAGTCATACAGAGTGAAGTAAGTCAGAGAAAGAAAAATAAATATTGCATATTAACAGAAGATCCCTGGGAGTAGGAAATGGCAATCTGCTCCAGTATTCTTGCCTGGAAAATTCCATGGACTGAGGAGTCTGGCAGGCCACAGTCTATGGGGTTGCAAAGAGTTGGACATGACTAGGCGATTGAGCACAGCACAGCATGGAAACTAGAAAAATGGTACAGATGAACCTATTTGATGGGCAGGAATAGAGACTCAGACATAGAGAATGGACACGGGGAGAGGGATGAATTGAGAGAGTAGCACTGACATATATATACTACCATGTGTGAAACAGACAGCTAGTGGGAAGCTGCTGTATAGCAGAAGGAGCTCAGCCTGGCGCTCTGTGATGACCTAGAGAGGTGGGATGGGGGTAGGGTGGGAGGGAGGTCTCAGAGGGAGGGGATATAGGTATACACATAGCTGATTCACACTGTTGTACAGCAGAAACTAGCACATTGTAGAGCAATTATATTCCAATAAATAATAAAATAATAAATAAATGTGATCCTCTTTATATGTGGCAGCTTTCTTCCCACATTCTTAAATATCCTCCCAGTTTTGTATCCAGTCAGTGAAAGTATTAAAGGTCAATTATTTTTCCCGGAAGTGCACTCCTGGAGCATCATGCTCTGTTTCCCTCTGCCTGAGTTGCTCTCCATTGTTGCTATGGACCATGGAAATTTGGTGTTACACTCCTGTGGCACTTTCCTTATTCTCTGCATGCATTGTCCTCATGTTTCTTTGTTTACTATCTGTTTCTCTAGAATCTTCCTTAGAAATGTGTATAGGAGGTGAAATTTTGGTAATATTGCCTGTCTTAAAATGTCACTATTTTATCTAAACACTCAGCAGATAGTTTGAATATAGGGTTCAATAGAAAGTAATCTTTATTCAGAGTGTTATAGAATATCTCCCTTGTTTTTCCAGGTTCAATGTTGCCATTTTTATTTTTCATCTTTCATATTTTTTTTTCCTGAAAAGTTTAGGATCTTCTTTCTACCTTCAATGTTATAAAATTGTATGATGCTGCATATGGGTGAGGTTTTTTTTCATTTATTGTGTTTGGCACTCAATCTGGCAAGTTAGATCCTTTGGTTCTGTGAATCTCTTTCATGTCTGGCTTAATATAAGACAGCTGGATCCTCATAGCTGCTTCTGTATTCAATTTGTCGAGATATTACATACTGTGTAACCTCTGAAAAACTCCTCCATATACTCATGAGTATGAAAGTGAATAAGGAAAATAAAGTCTTACTATTATTATGAAAATAATTTTGACCTTGCGGATCGCCTAAGGAGGCTATGGGGGAATCCCCTGGGCCTCCAGACCACACAGTTTAAGGACTGTTTGTGCACACACAGACACACAAACACATACACACACTCTCTCTCCAAAAACTTACCTTGCTTTTTCGTCTTGTTTTATTTATTTATTTTTTTACAGGTTTTCTTTTTCAGTTCTTGCTTGTTTTGTTGGAGTCTCCCTTTTTTTATGTTAGAGATTTTCTTCAAGCATCTGATAACAGTTGACTGACAGTCCACATTTAAGAATGAAATCCTGATTAGATACTGTTTTGGGAGGAATAATCTTCAATTAGTGAGTTCCTCCAAGGGCAGAGGATATCAACCTTATTAAAAGCAATGACTTTTTTTTTTAATCACATAGTTTAGAAATCTGCTTTTACTACCCTGAAATGAAAATAGCAGAGTGTAACCTATCAACACATGTGATTTTACCAATAACACTGCCATGCCATAACTATAATATAAAAAGAAACAGCAGAAAGTCACTCTAATAAAATATGTATTTCAGTGTGTAAACCATCAGGCATAGGTCCTCTACACTTCACTGTGCACATAATGAGGTAGTCAGCTGTTTGCACATACCTGTAGAATCTCTAAAGATGACAGCTATAAATACAGACTGATACAGCTGTCTTGATGTACATTACTGACATCTTAAGTACCATAAGCAGCACTGTTCTTTGCAATGTGATTTTAGGAAATGGTGAAGAACTCTTGGTTAAACTCCAAACAATGTGCCGGCTTGCTTCAATTTACAATGGCATCCCTGAAAACTTCAGTCTATGTTAAGGCCATACTAAAATATCTGTCTCTATATGTAAAATATAAAGATAAAAGAAGGTATCACTTATATGAAAAATGCAGTTAAGACTATAGATTCACATGGTTTAAAACTTTTTTTAATTTTGCCTATGTGTTGTCTACTGTGTGATCAGAAAATCTTCAGAGATGTGGGATAATTCTTCACTGTGAGGGAGTTTTATATGTGTGATGTCTGGAATCTGAGTCTCCTACTCATTAAATGCCAGTAATATTCTCCCAATTCTTGCAGCAACCTACACATATCTAACCTGCTGCTGCTGCTAAGTCGCTTCAGTCGGGTCCGACTCTGTGAAACCCCATAGACGGCAGCCCCCCAAACTCCCCCGTCCCTGGGATTCTCCAGGCAAGAACACTGGAGTGGGTTGCCATTTTCTTCTCCAATGAATGAAAGTGAAAGGGAAGTCGCTCAGTTGTGTCCAACGCTTAGCGACCCCATAGACTGCAGCCTACCAGGCTCCTCCATCATGGGAATTTCCAGGCAAGAGTACTGGAGTGGGCTGCCATTGCCTTCTCCTATATCTAACCTCAGATCAGATCAGATCAGTCGCTCAGTCGTGTTCGACTCTTTGCGAGCCCATGAATCGCAGCACGCCAGGCCTCCCTGTCCATCACCAACTCCCGGAGTTCACCCAGACTCACGTCCATCAAGTCAGTGATGCCATCCAGCCATCTCATCCTCTGTCGTCCCCTTCTCCTCCTGCCCCCAATCCCTCCCAGCATCAGAGTCTTTTCCAATGAGTCAACTCTTCACATGAGGTGGCCAAAGTACTGGAGTTTCAGTTTTAGCATCAATCCTTTCAAAGAAATCCCAGGGCTGATCTCCTTCAGAATGGACTGGTTGCAACTCCTTGCCGTCCAAGGGACTCTCAAGAGTCTTCTCCAACACCACAGTTCAAAAGCATCAATTCTTTGGCGCTCAGCCTTCTTCACAGTCCAACTCTCACATCCATACATGACCACTGGAGAAACCATAGCCTTGACTAGACGGACCTTTGTTGGCAAAGTAATGTCTCTGCTTTTGAATATGCTATCTAGGTTGGTCATAGCTTTCCTTCCAAGGAGTAAGCATCTTTTAATTTCATGGGTGCAGTCACCATCTGCAGTGATTTTGGAGCCCAGAAAATAAAGTCTGACACTGTTTCCACTATTTCCCCATCTATTTCCCATGAAGTGGTGGGACCAGATGCATGATCTTCGTTTTCTGAATGTAGAGCTTTAAGCCAACTTTTTCACTCTCCACTTTCACTTTCATCAAGAGGATTTTTAGTTCCTCTTCCCTTTCTGCCATAAAGGTGGTGTCATCTGCATATCTGAGGTTATTGATATTTCTCCCTGTAATCCTGATTCCAGCTTGTGTTTCTTCCAATCCAGCGTTTCTCATGATGTACTCTGCATATAAGTTAAATAAACAGGGTGACAATATACAGCCTTGATGAACTCCTTTTCCCATTTGGAACCAGTCTGTTGTTTCTTGTCCAGTTCTAACTGTTGCTTCCTGACCTGCATACAAATTTCTCAAGAGGCAGATCAGGTGGTCTGGTATTCCCCTCTCTTTCAGAATTTTCCACAGTTTATTGTGATCCACACAGTCAAACACTTGGGCATAGTCAATAAAGCAGAAATAGATGTTTTTCTGGAACTGTCTTGCTTTTTCTATGATCCAGCGGATGTTGGCAATTTGATCTCTGGTTCCTCTGCCTTTTCTAAAACCAGCTTGAACATCAGGAAGTTCACGGTTCACATATTGCTGCAACCTGGCTTGGTGAATTTTGAGCATTACTTCACTAGTGTGTGAGATGAGTGCAATTGTGCGGTAGTTTGAGCATTCTTTGGCATTGCCTTTCTTTGGGATTGGAATGAAAACTGACCTTTTCCAGTGCTGTGGCCACTGCTGAGTTTTCTGAATTTGCTGGCGTATTGAGTGCAACACTTTCACAGCATCATCTTTCAGGATCTGGAACAGCTCAACTGGAATTCCGTCACCTCCACTCGCTTTGTTTGTAGTGATGCTTTCTAAGGCCCACTTGACTTCACATTCCAGGATGTCTGGCTCTAGGTGAGTGATCACACCATCGTGATTATCTGGGTCGTGAAGATCTTTTTTGTACAGTTCTTCTGTGTATTCTTGCCATCTCTTTTTAATATCTTCTGCTTCTGTTAGGTCCATACCATTTCTGTCCTTTATCGAGCCCATCTTTGCATGAAATGTTCCTTTGGTATCTCTGATTTTCTTGAAGAGATCCCTAGTCTTTCCCATTCTGTTGTTTATCTCTATTTCTTTGCATTGATCGCTGAAGAAGGCTTTCTTATCTTTTCTTGCTATTCTTTGGAACTCTGCATTCAGATGTTTATATCTTTCCTTTTCTCCTTTGCTTTTCGCTTCTCTTCTTTTCACAGCTATTTGTAAGTCCTCCCCAGACTTCCATTTTGCTTTTTTGCATTTCTTTTCCATGGGAATGGTCTTGATCCCTGTCTTCTGTACAATGTCGCGAACCTCATTCCATAGTTAATCAGGTACTCTATCAGATCTAGGCCCTTAAATCTATTTCTCACTTCCACTGTATAATCATAAGGGATTTGATTTAGGTCATACCTGAATGGTTTAGTGGTTTTCCCTACTTTCTTCAATTTAAGTCTGAATTTGGCAATAAGGAGTTCATGGTCTGAGCCACAGTCAGCTCCTGGTCGTTTTTGCTGACTGTTTAGAGCTTCTCCGTCTTTGGCTGCAAAGAATATAATCAATCTGATTTCGGTGTTGACCATCTGGTGATGTCCATGTATAGAGTCTTCTCTTGTGTTGTTGGAAGAGGGTGTTTGTTATGACCAGTGCATTTTCTTGGCAAAACTCTATTAGTCTTTGCCCTGCTTCATTCCGTATTCCAAGGCCAAATTTGCCTGTTACTCCAGGTGTTTCTTGACTTCCTACTTTTGCATTCCAGTCCCCTATAATGAAAAGGACATCTTTTTTGGGTGTTAGTTCTAAAACGTCTTGTAGGTCTTCATAGAACCGTTCAGCTTCTTCAGCATTACTGGTTGGGGCATAGACTTGGATTACTGTGATATGAATGGTTTGCCTTGGAAACGAACAGAGATCATTCTGTCGTTTTTGAGATTGCATCCAAGTACTGCATTTCGGACTCTTTTGTTGACCATGATGGCTATTCCATTTCTTCTGAGGGATTCCTGCCCGCAGTAGTAGATATAATGGTCATCTGAGTTAAATTCACCCATTCCAGTCCATTTTAGTTCGCTGATTCCTAGAATGTCGATATTCACTCTAGCCATCTCTTGTTTGACCACTTCCAATTTGCCTTGATTCATGGACCTGACATTCCAGGTTCCTATGCAATATTGCTCTTTACAGCATCGGACCTTGCTGCTATCACCAGTCACATCCACAACTGGGTATTGTTTTTGCTTTGGCTCCATCCCTTCATTCTTTCTGAAGTTATTTCTCCACTGATCTCCAGTAGCATATTGGGCACCTACTGACCTGGGGAGTCCCTCTTTCAGTATCCTATCATTTTGCCATTTTATACTGTTCATGGGGTTCTCAAGGCAAGAATACTGAAGTGGTTTGCCATTCCCTTCTCCAGTGGACCACATTCTGTCAGATCTCTCCACCATGACCCGCCAATCTTGGGTTGCCCCATGGGCATGGCTTAGTTTCACTGAGTTAGACAAGGCTGTGGTCCTAGTGTGATTGGATTGACTAGTTTTCTGTGAGTATGGTTTCAGTGTGTTTGCCCTCTGATGCCCTCTTGCAACATTTACCATCTTACTTGGGTTTCTCTTACCTTGGGTGTGGAGTATCTCTTCATGGCTGCTCCAGCAAACGGCAGCCATTGCTCCTTACCTTGGACGAGGGGTATCTCCTCACCACCGCCCTTCCTGACCTTCAATGTGGGATAGCTCCTCTAGGCCCTCCTGTGCCCGCACAGCCACAGCTCCTTGGATATCTAACCTAGCACTCCTCTAAGAAATCCTGCCCCAGGATGATCAGAACAAGAGTTCAAATTTTGTTTGGAGAACTTTAAAGTGTGGTTCATCATATCAGTTTCTTTTTAGTTTACAAATCAGCCCTTCACCCTCTCTAAGACTTGTGTACCTAATCCTGAAACTCTGGTTCAAAGGCTTTGGAGAATGGGAGGTGAGGTTGGGCTGACTCTCTAGGTGGAGGGTAGTGCTTGAGAAGGCTGATGACAGACAAGTAGTCAAGATTTATCAAAATGCCCAAATGCTGTTAATAAAAACTCTCAGCCATTTCTCTGATTACAAACTGTTAGGGCTCTTGCTTTTTGTTACTTTTGTTGAAAATACTTAGTGCTTTCCAGTGATCTACAGGGAACATTGGTTTCCTTCCCCTCACTTTCCCTCCTGTAAGCACAAAAATCTTAGCTTCCTCTGGTCTTAACAGTTAGCTCTCTTCCACTTACTTTCATTTCCCAAAATTTTGTTGACCTCTCTCATCTGCTGTTGTCTTTCCCCTGGGTCTCCTCCTTGAAGTTTTAAAGATTTTTATTTATTTACACTTTTGGAAGGTAATTTAATGAAACAGCATTTAATCAACGATATTGAATTGGAAGTCCCTGTATTAATTTGTAATTAGAAAAATCAATATCATTAAGGTATGGCAGAGACTAAAGATTTATGAAAAGGAAACCCAAGAGACTTTTAAGCTATTTCTTGGCATTCTCTAAACTTTAACATCACAAAGCTGTATATATGGGCCACAGTCTTTATTCTACTAGAAGTGCCTTTCTAATAGGGACAAGAAAATTTTGTACTAAGAAATTTTCCTTGTTCTCCTTGTTGTTTTTGTTACTTTTCTTCCAGAAAATGTTTAACAAAATATATTCAAACCTAATTGATATACAATATTATATTCATTTCAGGTATCATAGATAGTAATTTGACATTTACATAGTTTGCAGAATGATCACCATGATAAGTCTAGTAACTATTTGGGCCAAACAGTTATTGTTAATCTTATTCCTTATGTTGTATGTTACTTGCCCATGGCTTATTTATGTTAATACATGAGATTTGTACCTCTTAATTCTCTTCACCTCTATCTTCCAAACCCCTACCTCCTTCCCCTCTTGTGACCATGTATTTGTTCTCTATAAGTCTGTTTTCGATTTGTTTTGTTCTTTACACTCCGTATATGAGATCATATGTTGTTCATCTTTCTCAGTCTGACCTATTTCAATTTAGCATCACATTCTCTAGATCTATCCACATTGTTGCAAATGGCAAGAATGTATCTATTTTTTATGGCCGAGTGGTATTCCATTCTTTATATATACCATATATTCTTTTCACAAAAAACTGTGGAAAATTCTGAAAGAGATGAGAGTGAAAAAGTTGGCTTAAAGCTCAATATTCAGAAAACTAAGATCATGGCATCCAGTCCCATCACTTCATGGCAAATAGATGGGGAAACAATGGAAACAGTGGCTGACTTTATTTTCTTGGGTTCCAAAATTACTGCAGATGGTGACTGCATCCATGAAATTAAAAGATGCTTGCTCCTTGGAAGAAAACCTAGACAGCATATTGAAAAGCAGAGACATTACTTTGCCAACAAAGGTCCATCTAATCAAGGCTATGGTTTTTCCAGTGGTCATGTATGGATGTGAGAGGACTATAAAGAAAGCTGAGTGCCAAATAATTGATGCTTTTGAACTGTGGTGTTGAAGAAGACTCTTGAGAGTCCCTTGGACTGCAAGGAGATCCAACCAGTCCATTCTAAAGGAAATCAGTCCTGAATATTCACTGGAAGGACTGATGATGAAGATGAAACTCCATACTTTGGCCACCTGATGTGAAGCACTGACTCACTGGAAAAGACCCTGATGCTGGGAAAGATTAAAGGCAGGAGGAGAAGGGGACGACAGATGATGAGATGGTTGGATGGCATCACCAACTCAATGGACATGGGTTTGGGTGAATTCCAGGAGTTTGTGATGGACAGGGAGGCCTGGCGTGCTGCAGTCCATGGGGTCACAAAGATCTGGACACGACTGAGCAACTGAACTGAACTGAACTGATATATTCTTTATCCATTTATTTACAATGGACACATACTGCTACCGTATTTTGGCTATTGTAAATAGTGTCACAGTGAACACTGATGTGCATATATCTTTTCAAGTTAGTGTTTTTCTTTTCTTTGGGTAAACACGCAAAAGTAAAATTGATGGATCTGATGGAAGTTCTAGTTTTTAATATTTTTAAAGAACATTACTACAGATTTCCACACTGGCTGCACCAATTTATAATCTTACCAACACCGCACAAGGGTTACCTTTCTCTGCATCTTCACCAGCATTTGTTCTTTGTTATATTTTAATGGCAGTCATTCTGAGAGGTATGAGGTGGTACCTCAGTGTAGTTTTAATTTGCATTTCTTTGATGATTAGTAATGCTGAGCACCTTTTCATGTGCCTTTTGGTAATGTATATGTCTTGGTTCAAAATATGTCTCATGAGGTCCTTTGCCAGTTTTTTTCAATCTTGTTGGTTGTTTTTCTGATGTTTAATTGTATTAACTCTTTGCATTTTTGAATAGTAACCCCTTACCAGATATATTGTTTGTAAATATTTCTCCCATTCAGTAGGCTACCTTTATTCCTTATTGATAGCTTCTCTTGCTCTACAAATGTTTTTCAGTTTGATGTCATTCTATTTATTTATTTTTGCTTGTGTTTCCCTTGTCTGAGGAGACAGATCCAAAAATATACCCCTAAGACCAACATAAAAGAAAGTATTGCCTATATTTTCTCCTGAGAGTTCTACGATTTCAGGTCTTACCTTAAAGTTTTCACTCCACTTTTAAGTTTATTTTTGTAAATAGTGTGAGAAAGAAGTCCAATTTGTTTCTTTTACATCTGGCTATCTAGTTTTCCCCTCTTTTGAAGAGGCTGTACTTTCCCCATTGTATATTTTTGCCTCCTTTGCTGTAGACTAACTGACAATATAAGTACAGGCTTATTTCTTGTCTCTCTATACTGTTCCAGTTACTCATGTATCTATTGTTGTGCTAACATCATACTATTTTGATTATTGTAGCTTTGTATTAGAGTTGGTATTCAGGACCTGACGCCTCCAGGTTTATTCTTCTTTCAAGATTTCTTTGGCTATTTGGAGTCTTTTGTGGTTTCATACAAATTTTAGAATAATTTTTTCTAGTTCTGTGAAAAATGCCTTTGGCTTTTTGATATGAATTGCATTGAATATGTAGATTGCCTTGTATAGTATTGTCATTTTAACAATATTAATCATTCCAGTTCACAAGCATGGGACACCTTTCCATTTTTGTGTTGCTTTTGATTTCTTTAGTCAATACCTTAGTTTTCAGAGTAAAAGTCTTTTATTTCTTTGGTTAGATTTATTCCTAGGTATTTTATTATTTTGAGGCAGTTTTCATGTGAAGACTTTCTAAATTGCTCTTTCTGATAATTTGTTGTTAGTGTATAGAGATGCAACAGATATCTGTATATTAATTTTGTATCTTGCAACTTTACTGAATTCATTTATTAGTTCTAATAGGTTTTTTTGTGGAATTTAGAGGATTTTCTATACTTAGTATTATGCTTTCTGTAAATAGTGACATTTTTATTTCTTACTTTCTAATCCACATTCCAGATTGTATATTTCTAATATACAACTTTTTCTTGTATGATTTCTATGGTTAAAATTTCCAATACTAACTTGAACAAAAGTGGTGAGAGTGGGCATCCTTCCTGATCTTAGAGGAAAAGCTTTCATCTCTTCACTATTGAGTATGATGTTCTTGTGTGCTTGCCATATATATGGGTTTCCCTGGTAGCTCACCTGGTAGAGAATCTGTTTTCAGCAGAAGACCTCAGTTCGATCCCTGGATTGGGAAGATCCCCTGGAGAAGGGAACGGCTATCCATTCCAGTATTCTTGCCTGGAGAATTCTATGCACAGAGGGTCCTGGCAGGCTATATAATTCATGAGGTCACAAAGAGTTGGCTACAACTGAGAAACTTTCACTTTTGTGTGTGTGTGTGTGTGTGTGTGTGTGTGTGTGTGTGTGTATGTTGTGCTTATTATGTTGAGGTATGTTCCCTCTATACCCACTTTGTTGAGAATTATTTTAATAAATGGATGTTGAATTTGGTCAAAAGATTTTCTACATCTATTGAACTGTAATCCCTGGTGGTTCAGATGGTAAAGCATCTGTCTACAATGCAGGAGACCTTGGTTTGATCCCTGGGTTGGGAAGATCCTCCGGAGAAGGAAATGGCAACCCACTCCAGTATTCTTGCCTGGAAAATCCCATGGATGGAAGAGCCTGGTAGGCTACAGTCCATGGGGTCACAAAGAGTCAGACACAGCTGAGCGACTTTACATTTATTGAACTGATTATCTGATTTTTATCCTTTAGTTTATTAATCCAATTAATACATTGATTGATTTGCAGATATCGAACCATTCTTGCATGCCCCAGATAATTTCTACTTGATCATGGTGTATGATCCTTTTAATATAGTTTGAATTTGATTTGCTAATATTTTGTTGAGGATTTTTGCATCTATAGTCATCAATTATATTGGCCCATATTTTTCTGTTTTTTGTGGTTTCTTATTCTGATTTTGATATCAGGGTGCTGTTGGCCTTGTAGAGTGAATTTTGGAAAGTTCCTGTGCCTTCAGTTTTTGGAACAGTTTGAGAAGGATAGGTCTTAGTTCTTCATTAAGTCTTTTGTAGGATTTACCTGTGAATCTGTTTGGTTTTGGATTTTGTTGGAATTTTTAAAAATTATTAATTCAGTTTTATTACTGGTAATTGATCTGTTCATATTTTCTATTCCTTCCTGATTCAGTCTTGGGAAATTGTACATTCATAACAATTTTTTTCATTTGCCAAGTTGTTAATTTTATTGGTATATAGTTGTTCATACCAATCTCTTATAATCCTTGGTATTTCTGTGATGTTGGTTGTAAGTTTTTTCTTTCATTTCTGACTTTATTTATTTGGGCACTTTCTGTCTCTTTTTTAAACTGGCTAAAGTTTTATCCATTTTGTTTGTCTTTTCAAAGAGCCAACTCTAAGTTTTATTAATGTCTTTATTGTTTTGTAGTCTCTGTTTCATTTGTTTCCACTCTGATCTTTATTATATCTTTCCTTTTATTAACCTTGGATTTTATTTGTTCTTTTTTTAAAAGGGTTTTTAGATATAAGTTGGACTTTTTTACTTGAGATATTTTGTGTTTGTTTGCTCTTTCTTTTCTCCTTCTGGGATCCCCTTAATGCAAATGTTAGTGTGCTTGGTGTTGTCCCAAAAGTTTTTCAAAACTGTCCTCACTATTTAAAATCCTCTTTTCTGTTTAGCTTGGGTGATTTACACTACTCTGTATTCCAGATTATTTATTTATTCCTTTGTATCATTTAATTTACTGCTGATACATTCCAGTGTATTTTTTAATTTTAGATATTGTATTCTTCAGCTCCATTTGGTCCTTCATATTTTCTTTGTTGAAATTTTCACCATATTCATCCATTCTTTTCTCAGTTTGATGAGCATCTTTCTGATTGTGACCTTGAATTCTTTTCAGGCTTGCTTATCTCCACTTCAGTTAGTTCTTTTACTGAATTTATGTCTTGTTCCTTTGTCAGGTCTGACCCAGACTTCTTTCAAACTACTCCCCTGCACAGGGACTTGAAGTGTGTGAGATTTTGCATGTGCCCTTTAAGAATGAAGTCTCAGTTTCTTATAGCCCTCCTGCTCTCCTGACATAAGTCCCACTGGTTTGCAAATTCAGATGTTCTGGGAGTTTGTCTTCCTGCTGCAGGCTCCCTGGGCTGGGGAACCCATGTGGGGCTTGGATGATTATAACACGTCTCTCATTTGTGATCCAACATGGGTGTGGGGGTCCTGACTGTATTATGTTTTCACATCTCCTACCCATTTCATTATGACTTTAGTTGTGGAAAACCTTTTCTGCTAATCTTTAATGTCATTCTCACAGATAGTTGCTCTGTAGATAGTTGCAATTTTGGTATCTATAGGAGGTGGTGAGTTCAGGGTCTTCCCTTTCCACCATCTTGGCCACTTCCTAAAGACTGGTTTTGAACTTAGTTCCTATATATTTCCTGAATCAGGATATTTTGGGGAATTCCCTGGTGGTCCAGTGATTAGGACTCAGCTTTTTCACTGCCAGGGCCCAGATTTGATCCCTGGTCAGAGAAATGAGATCCCACAAGTCATGCAGTGCAAAAAAAAAAAAGAAAAAGAAAAAAAAAAAAACCGATATTAAATCAACGTATTTTGAAATGGAGTGTTTCTCTGACACTTTTATAAACTTTCTTTTATTTTCTTTTCATACATTTTGCAAATTGCAGGGAATTCTACCTTCAGAATAGGAGGTAATTTAAATATATCAATAAAAATAATAAATAGGTAAAATTCTGAAGTAGTATGCAACTTTAAAAGTCACGTAAATAGAATTATTTAAAATAAAAATAAAAAATCATTATTTTTTAAATTTATTTATTTTTTTAATATGATTATTCTGCTGTGCTGTGCTAAGATGTTTCAGTCATTTCCAGCTTTCTGATCCTCAATGGACCATAGCCTGCCAGGCTCCTCCATCCATGGGATTCTACAAGCAAGAATATTGGAGTAGGTTGCCATTTCCTTCTCCAAGGGATCTTCCTGACCCAGGAATCGAACCCATGTCTCTTACATCTCCTGAACTGGCAGGCAGGTTTTTGTTTGTTTGTTTGTTTTTACCACTAGCGCCACCTGGGAAGCCCAATATGATTACTAATTGTACATAAATGAGGGTACAATTAATACTATTGATAACTGGAAATGTTCTCTTCTGAATGCCTTGTTTCCTGCTATCTCCCTTAGACTTTCTAATCATCTTCACACGTTAGGGCTGAAGCAACAATTAGTCTGATCTCATCAGCATTGCCTTCTTCTTCAGGCCCAATCTTTGGTTCACTCCATCTCTGACAACTGTTCCCCACTTCCAGCCCTCTGGACATTTTTTTTAAATCAGTGGGAAGGTAAGTATCTTTTAATACTCTACATGGCTCATAAAAAATAAAGAAATATGGTATTTTTATACATACAGTATACCACACCACCTGCTAAAAAAAAATCCAGTCAAATTTAAGAGAAAATAAAGTGGAGACAAAAACCTGCTGACCTTGAAACTAGTAGAATCATGGGGTAGTACAAATGTTCTTCCAGCTATTGGAAGATTTTTGGCAAAAGAGATATTATGTCTTTACTTCTCTACTTGATCTAGAAGGAAATACAATATAAAATTATATACAAACTTTATATTCATAAATCTTTATCTAAAATCAAGAAAATGTGTTTGCTTTGTGGGTACTTCATTAGAGCAATAATGTACCTTGCTGTTTTATAGTATATTATTTATCTGTGTAATCCCAATACAGCCTAGAGTAACATTTCAAATATTAGTTCAAAAAGTTATTTGGCTTGTATTATGTCAAAAAATGAAGAATGTAATGCTTTTTAATCAAATTGACTATCATTATAAACAAAAGAAAATGGAAATGCTTGAATGAATGTTTTTGAATTAAGTGACTTTAACTTTTGCAGGTATAAATCCATATTTCTGTAATATTCTTTTTAACTTTCTAATTGAATCATGTTATAATCATATAACTACACCTTTCCATCTTGTACCCTGCCTAAGATTGTAGAAATAAGTTTTATTTCTAGAAAAAGAAATGGTAAGTTTTTAGCAACATCTGACCAGTTTTTCTTACATTTATCGTCCATCTAAGTATCTTCCTTGGTTACACTGTAAAAATCATTGCTGAGTATCAGAATATTTTGTCAATGGCTATTTTATCCATAGGAAGTCTCTCCAAGAAAACCAACAGAAGAAATAGCATATAGTGAAGTGATTACACAGGTGAGGAAAGAGCTGAGAAGCCCAGTGGGAAATGGTAAGACAATTCACAGATTAGGAACAGAAGGAATCTACTAGTAGGTCAAAGGGAGGATGTGTTGTCACAGCTTAGGGACCACTTTTACCTACAAATGCTCCATCAGTGGGAATATCTAGTAAGAGTAGAAGTTGCTAAGGAAGTGCAGCTGCTGCCAGAAATAACACTGTAGGCAGAGAGAAATGAGAACATCTTTGCCTTTCCTTTCCTTCCAGTTACCAATATCCTGCCAAGGACACCCATTGGCTGAACTTGAACCCAGTTAATGTGGACTCCCAGGAAATAACATTCAAAAAACTAAGATTATGGCATCTGGTCACATCACTTTAAGGCAAGTAGGTGGGGAAACAATGGAAACAGTGACAGACTTTATTTTCTTGGGCTCCAAAAATCACTGCTGATGGTGACTGCAGCCATGGAATTAAAAGATACTTGCTCCTTGGAAGAAAAGCTATGACCAACCTAGACAGCATATTAAAAAGCAGAGATATCATTTTGCCAATGAAGGTCCATCTAGTCTAAGCTATGGTTTTCCAGTGGTCATGTATGGATGTGACAGTCGGACCATAAAGAAAGCTGACTGCTGAAGAACTGATGCTTTTGAACTGTGGAGTTGGAGATGACTCTTCTGAGTCCCTTGGATAGCAAGGAAATCCAACCAGTCAGTCCTAAAGGAGACCAACCCTGAATATTCATTGGAAGGGCTAATGCCTGAGCTGAAGCTCCAATACTTTGGCCACCTGATGTGAAAAGCCAACTCACTGGAGAAGACCTTGAGGCTGGGAAAGACTGAAGGCAAGAGAAGGGGACAACAGAGAATGAGATGGTTGGATGGCACCATTGACTCAATGGACATGAGTTTGAGCAAGCTCTGGGAGTTGGTGAAGGGCAGGGAAGCCTGGCATGCTGCAGTCCATTGGATCACAAAGAGTTGGACACAGCTGAGCAACTGAACAACAAGCCTTTCTGTGAGGAGAGGGTGAGAAATGGATCCTGTTGGGAAAAATCCCAGGTCCAGCACTAGCCAGCCATTCTTCCTGGTACTCAGTATCTATTTTCACCTCTATGCATGCATGCATGCTAAGTCCCTTCAGTTGTGTCCAACTCTTTTTGACTCCATGAACTGTAGCCACAGGCTTTTCTATCCATGAGATTTCCCAGGCAAGAATACTGGAGTGGATTGCCATGCCCTCCTCCAGGGGAACTTCCTGATCCAGGGATCGAACCCACATCCCTTATGTCTCCTGCATTGGCAGGTGAGTTCTTTACTAGTCATGCTGAATTTAAATCTCAGAAAAGTGTATAATCTGGCATAAATTTAAAAATGAAGCAACTTTGTTCCATAAATAGAAATACACTGCCAATCTCTCCTAAACAAAAGACCTCACCACATCTGCCCTTTGACATTCTGATCTCATTCTTTTTTTTTTTTAATATACACCCACCATTCAATTCAATCCCAGTGCTTCCTCTAGTTGTGGCAAGTGGGGGCCACTCTCCAGCTGTAGGGCATGGACATCTCACTGCTATGACTTTTCTTATTGTGGAGCACGGGCTCTAGGTGTGTGTGTGTTAGTAGCTGCACATAGGCTCAGTAGTTGTGGGTCCTGAGTTCTAGAGCATAGACTCAGCAGTTGCGGTGCATGGGCCCAGCTGCTCAGCAGATGTGGAATCTTCCTGGATGAGGGATCGAACCTGTGTCTTCGGCATTGACAGACTCTTCACCACTGAGCCACCAGGGAAGCCCCTCTCATCTCATTCTTGATGAAGAGCTCAAGTCACTAACTGTCTCATGATTAATCCTTAAAAAAGCCCAGTAGAGGCCAGATGCTGCTTCAAAAAGAGAGGACATTTATAATCAAAGGAAATTATAACTTTACTCCAGTATCTTAGCATTATGATTTTTCTTTTGGGGCCTTCCAGATGCTCCCTATAAGTTTTTATTTATTGCCAGCATTTTGAGCATAATAAAACTGGAATGGTAAGGCAGCTTGATCCTGTTGGAGAGCGCTTTTCTACTCTGGGCTCAATTTCAAAGCAGAAATTATAAGGTTTATTCAGTAAATAGATTATCACACAAAAATGTGTGATATGCATTGTTCATAACCAGCAAAACATCATACTCTATTCCTCTTTGATCAAGTACATTTGAAACCCTCATTCTTTCCTGAACATATTTATCCACCCTGGATACTGAGTTATGATAGATTCCATCAGCCTTCCCAATTCTTTATCTCTGTCAGTAGACTTGTCCTTTGCTATTGACTTTGCAGTTTTTGCAACTAAATTCAGAGTGTACTTCTAAAGGAAGTTCCTATTTCCTTACTCCTCTAGAAGTGTTCATCCTGCAGTTACTCCCCAGTAAAGTCTAGTGCTGAAGAGGATCACATAAGTGACTCCATTCATGAGGGCTAAACAAGTGTCAGTTTCTAGTTAGATATCCTTCCATCTTCATTTTCACCCTTAAACCATAGCACTAAATTCAAATATTTTGAGCAGGTAACTAGCACTAATTTAGAAGTCATGATGCTATTTCAATTTTTAAATCTGATTAACAGAAAGAAAAGAGCAACAGACTTTATTAAATTAATTATATTAATTTTTAATAAAAATTTAAACAAATAAAACCAGTAAGAACTGATTGGTATTACTAGCTAGAAAATTTATCTAGATGACTTTGTAATGACCACCTTGATTTCTTCTTCTTTTTTGTAATTAAAATTACAGTCTCTTGAATTACTGTACTGATTCTTAAGTTTTCTTATATAGCAAAAAAGCATACATGCAGAATTTTCATTCATTCATTCATAATTTAAAAAATCATACTTTTTGAATGCCTATCACAATCCAGATACTCCTCTAAATGCTAGGAATACAGAGGTATATTCTAGGGTCAAGAAGTAGAAAATAAATGAGTAAGTCTATAATGTTTGTTGTTTGGTTGCTAAGTTGTGTCCAACTGTTTGTGACTCCATAACTGCAGCACACCAGTCTCCTCTGTCCTCTCTCCACCAGAGTTTGCTCAAACTCATGACCCTTGAGTTGATGATACCATCCAAACATCTCATCCTCTGTTGCCCCTTCTCCTCTTGCCCTCAATCCTTCCCAGCATCAGGGTCGTTTCCAATGAGTTGGTTCTTGACATCAGGGGACATTCAGCATTGGTCCTTCCAGTGAATATTCAGGGTTGATTTCGATTAGGACTGACTGATTTGATCTTGCAGTCCAAGGGACTCTCAAGAGTCTTATCCAGCACCACAATTCGAAACCATCAATTCTTAGGCACTCAGCCTTCTGTATGGTCCAACACTCTCATCCACATATGACTACTGGAAAAACCATAGCTTTGGCTATACAGACCTTTGTCAGCAAAGTGATGTCTCTGCTTTTCAATAAGCTATCTAGATTTGTCATAGCTTTCGTTTCAAAGAGCAAGTATCTTTTAATTTCATGGCTGCAGTCACCTTCCACAGTGATTTTGGAGTCTAAGAAAATAAAATTTGTCACTGCTTCCACTTTTTCCCCTTCTACTTGCTATGAAGTAGACTTGCCATGGGACTATCTGTTTATATTATAGACCATATATCTATAGTGTATTATATATATATGGTCTATATCTATAATGTATTATTATAATATATTAATACTAATATCTATAATATTACAAGTGATGAAATAATATAAATATGCTGTGGACCTCTCAAAGGAGGTGGCTTAAACATAAACATAAACATAAAGTGTGGAAGTGAATCAGAAAGAACAGTAAAATAAATTTTTATCCTTTAGTGTTTTAATCTTGGATACTTTTATCAACTTGAGAGCACTCTAGTAGACCAAAAGAATATGTCAACATCACTAGGGCATTACTATCCTGCAATATGAAAGGACCAGGAAAACCAAGAGCTTTCACAGCTATTCTTGTTACTTACTATGATGTTGACTACAAATACAGTTATAGTTTATCTTATTTCTTAAGTATATACTAGGTATTTAAAATATGTTATCAAACTCAACACATAATTATTTTTTTCAACACAAAATTATTGAATTATTCTGTGTCAAGAAGTGGGGAAGACTGATTAGTGGACAGAGAGATTGAGACTCAAACCCTAATATCAAGAAAATTACAAAATGATCAGAGAGGCTAACAGTTCAGTTCAGTTCAGTTCAGTCGCTCAGTCGTGTCTGACTCTTTGCAACCCCATGAATCGCAGCACACCAGGCCTCCCTGTCCATCACCAACTCCTGGAGTTCACCCAGACTCACGTCCATCGAGTCAGTGATGCCATCCAGCCATCTCATCCTCTGTCATCCCCTTCTCCTCCTGCCTCCAATCCCTCCCAGCATCAGAGTCTTTTCCAATGAGTCAACTCTTCGCATGAGGTGGCCAGCTAACATATGTATACAAATAATTGAGAAAAGGGTATATATAGATATACACATAGAGAGAGAGAGAAATACAAATGCTGTGGGAATTTAAAAGAGAAAATGATCATATCAAAAATAATGATAGCAATAATTGTGTTAATAATGTGTGCTCAGTCACTCAGTCATGTCTGACTCTTTGAAGCGCCACATGAGGTTCCTCTGCCCATGGAATTTCCCAGGCAAGAATACTGGAGTGGGTTGCCATTCCCTTCTCTGTGGGATCTTTCTGACCCAGGGATCAAACCCATGTCTCTTAGATCTCCTGCATTGGTAGGCAGATTCTTTACCACTAGCACCACCTTGTACTAATAAAAGCACCATCTATTATTCTATCTATTATTATGTACCAAGTACTTTACTTGGGTCAGGGTCCACTATACATCTTCCTGAGGGCTCTGGGCTTTCTGGGCTCTGCAGCATAACTTTTCACATAATTTGAAGAGCTCTGACAAGATGAACATGGATGAGGCCAATCTGGTTAAAAGCAATAAATCTGCCAACAGACAAAAAGAGAAAAAGTTCAGAGAATGCACAGCATATCCTCTGGTCCCAGCCCCCTCGATGCCCAGTGCTGGCACAGTGCCCAGCGTGGCCTCAGAGTTCTGTTCTCTAGTTTGGGGCAGTTGCACACAGAGGTGAGGGGCCAGGACCCAGGAGCTGAGGGGCAGACTGTCCACACCCCCCGAGGGGACAGAGATCTCCCCAAACTGGGATCCAGAAAACTGCAGAGCCAGCTCTACCAGGACCTCCTGGTCTGTGCAGGCAGCTCAGAGCTGGGCTTCCCTGGTGGCTCAGTGGTAAAGAATCTGCCTGCAATGCAGGACTCGTGGGTTCAATCCCTGGGCTGGGAAGATCTCCTGGTAAAGGAAATGGCAACCCACTCCATGATAGTCCTTGGGGTCACAAGAGTCGGGCACGACTGAGTGACTAAACAACAATCTCCAAGTCCCAAGTCTGCAAAATTTCTCATAATTTTGTATAATGTACACTATTAAAAACATCGCAAGTATTTTTTTTTCTTTCTGTTACATAAATTATAATTTACTTGTGAAAACAGAATGTTCTAAGCCGATCTTAGACATAGACTACCAGTTCCATGTGTTCTCTGATGAAAGAAGCATTACCACTTGGGAAATAGCAAAAAGCATCTTCCACCTATTTTTTATATTTGTGTTTTGTAGGCTTCTACTTACCAGAGATCCTACAGCTATTTTGTTAGATTTTACGTAAGTATTTCGCTTTTGGGTGTTATTGTAAACACTATTGCTTTTTTAACTTTTTATTTTATATTGGAGTATAGCTGATTAACTATGTTGTGATAGTTTCAGGTGTACAGGATTATCCAAGGGTACAGTTATGCATTGGTATTTTCCTATCTGGGGGCTTTTCAGATGGCTCAGTGGTAAAGAATCATGCAAATGCAGGAGATGCAGGAGACATGGGTTTAATCCCAGGGCCAGAAAATCCCCCAGAGAGAGAAATGGCAACTCACTCCAGTATTCTTGCTTGAAAAATCCCATGGACTGATTTTACAAGTAATCTAAACCCTAGAGAACTTGCGACTTCGCTCACTTTCAAGTGGCACAGTGAGAACATAGACCTGAGTCTGTCTGAAATCAGAACAAAGCTTTACACTTAGGAAGATAATGTTTAAAAGCTTTATATTTAATATGAAATATAACAAAAGAGAAAAAACAGTTTTAGAGAGAAGGAGAAAATCAATGAGTAAGAGATTAGAAAGCATGAGAAACTATGGGTCATAAAATACCTTTGGTTTGATCCAAGCAAGGAAGTCATAGAAAACATCAAGAAACTTTACAAAATGATATTTTTAAAGTTAATTTTAGAAGCTTTTTGGGAACCACGGAAAATTTTGAAGTACAGTATTGACAAAACAAGTAATTTCTTTTTGTGGAAATGTACTGTGTATAGGATAGATTAGTGAAAGCAGACATTAGAGGCAATATAACTGATAACAAATGCCATAGTGAGCAGAACAGTATTCTTTTCTGACATAAAATTAGGGTATTTTGTTTTGGTTTTGGGATAATTAGTAATAAGTGGCATGCCAACATTTCTTGAGTTGATTTTGTAACATGATTTTACTCAAAGCACATTGAAATGATTTTCCAGGTTGATCCAAGGCTTGGATTTAGATGGATCCATGGAGAATCCCAGGGAAGGAGGAGTCTGGCGGGCTGCCGTCTATGGGGTCGCACAGAGTCGGACACGACCGAAGTGACTTAGCAGTTAGCAGTTAGGTTAACTGCTAGGTGAATTATTCTAGTATTTTCTCATCCAAGGCTTAAACTATTAAATAGTCCCGAATAACTACTCCTTATCTTACATAATATTTAAGATACTGCTCAATTATTGCCTTTCCCAGTCCTCTTCTTTTTCATTCCTTTTGCATGTCAGAGAACATTTTTAAACTTTATTTCCTTTTTTAAAAACTTTTTTTTTTACCTATTCCTGTTTTTTTATTAATAATAACTTTATAATTCTTAACTCTGATGGGATTTTTCATCCTGCCAGAAAATCCAGTCATTTGAAAATATGTAGATATTAATATTAGATAACATTCCTCAGTTTGGGGACCAGTTTCAGAGGTTACAATATCAACGCATCCATTTTGATCAACCAAAAACTTATTGAATGTCATGTTGCTGTTTTTCAGCCACCCAGTCGTGTCTGATGCTTTGTGATCCCAGGGGCTGTAGCATGCCAGGCCACTCTGTCCCTCATCATCTCCCAAAGTTTGCCAAGTTTATATCCATTGTATTGATGATGCCATCCAGCCATCTCATCCTCTGATGCCCTCTTCTCCTTCTGCCCTCAATCTTTCCCAACATCAGGGACTTTTTCCAATGCATCAGCTGTTCACATCAGATGACTAAACTACTGGAGTTTCAGCTTCAGCATTAGTCCTTCCGAGTGTTCAAGGTTGATTTCCCTTAAGAGTGACTGGTTTGATGTCCTTGCTGTCCAAGGGACTCTCAGGAGTCTTCTCCAGCACCATAGTTTGAAGGCATCAATTTAATGTCTATTTATTGTCAATTACAGTAGAGAACAAAGGTAAATAAGAAAAACCCTAAGGCAAAGAGCTATTTAGAAAAGAGACAAACACATAAATTATTGTAATATGCCATAAATATTATGATAAGAAATTAAGAAAATGTTGAGAAAATATAGGCATGAGAATGTCAAATTCTCCCAGGAGATGCCAGCAAAGACTTCACGAAAGATGATCTTATCTTAAATATGAGGATAAATTCATGAAGCAGAAAGGTAGGGCAGGACACACACAGGGGAAAAAAGATTTGTAAATAGGTGAAGATCTGGAACAAAAAAAGTAATGGAGGATTTGGGAAATGGTGAAGTTTGGTGTGAATCAGGCATATAAGATTGCACATCACCCATAAAAGACTATGATGTTTTATATAGAAGTTTTTAATTTAAAAGTGAATGGATTAATTTTAAGTCTATTTTATTGGTCTTTTAAAATCTGGTTTCTAGTTTAACTCGCTGTGGGCTCACTTTATGGTCCAGCATATGGTCAGTTTTGGTAAATGTTCCATGCTTACCTAAAAAGACCATGTATTTCACCATTTTGGGTTACGTTCATCTCTTTAAGTTCAATAGTATGTTTTGGATTTTTAATATTTTTTTAAAAATTGAAGTAAAAGCCACATAACATACAATTGACCATTTTAAAGTGTACATTCAATTGCATTTAGTGAATTCACAATGTTGTGTAATTATCCCCCCTTTCTAGTTTCAAAACTTTTCATTACTTCAGAGGAACACCTTGTATTCATTAAGTAGTTGCTCCCCATTACAAACTCCACCACTTAATGGTAACCACTAACCTGCTTTCTGTTTCCATGAATTTCCCTATTCTGGATATTTTATATAAATGGAATCATATAAAATGTGGTTTTTTATGTCTGGTTTCTTTTACTTGGCATAATGTTTTAAAGTTTCACCCAAATGAATATCAGTAGCAGCATTTTATTTTATTTTTATTTTATTAAATAATATTCTATTTTATACATATACTGCAAATTTATCCCTTTGTCCACTGATGGTTATTTTGATCATTTTCATGTTTTGGTTACTGTAAATAATTTTGTCCAAAATGTACATGTAAAGTGTTGAAGAAATATGTAATGTCAATTAGAAGAAAATTTTTAAAGGAATGAAACAAACTCTGGAGGTGAAGAGTACCATAGTGGAATAATTCACTAGAAGAGTTCAATGGCAGATTTGAGCAGGAAAAAGAAAGAATCAGTGAGTATAAAGATAAGACCATTGTATTGGTCCAGTATGAGGATCAGAAAGAAAAAAGAACAAAGAAAAATGAACAGAGCCTGAGGGACCTGTGAGATACTCTCTCATGTACTAACATATGCATAATGGGAGTTCCAGAAGAAGAGATAGAAAGCAGGCAAAAGAGTTGTTCAGAATTAATGGCCCCAACTTTTATAAAAAATTATGCATCCAAGAAACTCAATGAACTTCACACAGGATAAACTCAAGGAGACCTGTGCTGCAACGCATTATAGTCAAGTGTGGAATGCTAAAGATAAAAGAAAATCAAGAAAGCAGCAAGGGAAAAGTGATGAATATTACACAAGGGATCCTCAATAAGATTGGTGGTGGTTTAGTCATTAAGTCGTGTCCAACTCTTTGTGACCCTATGGACTATAGCCTGCCAGGTTCCTCTGTCCATGGGATTTCCCAGGCAGGAATACTATAATCTATTGCCATTCCCTTCTCCAAAAGATCTTCCAGACCCAGGGATAGAATCCACATCTTCTGCATTGTCAAGTGGGTTCTTTACCACTGAGCCTCATGTGAAGCCTCAATTACATTAATAAGTAATTTTTCACCAGCAAACAGGGAGGTCAGAAGGCAGTGGGCTGACATATTTAAAATCCTGAAAGAAAAAAAAAAAACTGTCAACCAATAAATAACTCTACATCTACAAAACTATCCTTCAGGAATAACGGGGAAATTAGACATTTCCAGAATTAACAAAACCTGAAAATGTTTGTTACTAACAGACTTGCCCTACAAGAAGTGTGCAGGCAGTCCATTAGACTAAAAGGAAAGGACACCAGAAAGTAGCCTGAAACCATATGAGAAAATGAAGGACACTGGTAAAACTAACTGTATAGGTAAGTATGAAAGATAGTATTATTGCATTTTGGTTTGTAACCTATTTTTAACAATATAAATGCATAAAATAATAATTCACTGCAGTTTAGTGAGTTCAGTCGCTCAGTCGTGTCCAAACTTTGCGACCCCATGAAGCCCAGCACGCCAGGCGTCCCTGTCCATCATCAACTCCTAGACATGTCCATTGAGTCAGTGATGCCATCCAGCATCTCATCCTCTGTCGTCCCCTTCTCCTCTTGCCCCCAATCCCGCCCAGCATCAGAGTCTTTTCCAATGAATCAACTCTTCACATGAGGTGGCCAAAGTACTGGAGTTTTAGCAATAGCATCATTCCTTCCAAAGAAATCCCAGGGCTGATCTCCTTCAGAATGGACTGATTGGATCTCCTTGCAGTCCAAGGGACTCTCAAGAGTCTTCTCCAACACAACAGTTCAAAAGCATCAATTCTTCAGCGCTCAGCCTTCTTCACAGTCCAACTCTCACATCCATACATGACCACAGGAAAAACCATAACCTTGACTAGAAGGACCTTTGTTGGCAAAGTAATGTCTCTGCTTTTGAATATTCTATCTAGGTTGGTCATAACTTTCCTTCCAAGGAGTAAGTGTCTTTTAATTTCATGGGTGCAGTCACCATCTGCAGTGATTTTGGAGCCTCCCCCAAAATAAAGTCTGACACTGTTTCCACTGTTTCCCCATCTATGTCCCATGAAGTGATGGGACTGGGTGCCATGATCTTCATTTTCTGAATGTTGAGTTATAAGCCAACTTTTTCACTCTCCACGTTCACTTTCATCAAGAAGGTGTTTAGTTCCTCTTCCCTTTCTGCCATAAGGGTGGTGTCATCTGCATATCTGAGGTTATTGATATTTCTCCCAGCAATCTTGATTCCAGCTTGTGCCTCTTCCAGCCCAGCATTTCTCATGATGTACTCTGCATAGAAGTTAAATAAGCAGGGTGACAATATGCAGCCTTAATGTACTCCTTTTCCTATTTGGAACCAGTCTGTCGTAGGGCCACCCAAGACGGGTGGGTCATGGTTGAGAGGGCTGACAGAATGTGGTCCACTGGAGAAGGGAATGGCAAACCACTTCAGTATTCTTGCCTTGAGAACCCCATGAACAGTATGAAAAGGCAAAATGATAGGATAATGAAAGAGGAACTCCCCAGGTCAGTAGGTGCCCAATATGCTACTAGAGATCAGTAGACAAATAACTCCAGGAAAAATGAAGGGATGGAGCCAAAGCAAAAAGAATACCCAGTTGTGGATGTGACTGGTGATAGAAGCAAGGTCCGATGCTGTAAAGAGAAATATTGCATAGGAACCTGGAATGTCAGGTCCATGAATCAAGGCAAATTGGAAGTGGTCAAACAGGACATGGCAAGAGTGAACGTCAACATTCTAGGAATCAGTGAACTAAAATGGACTGGAATGGGTGAATTTAACTCATATGACCATTATATCTACTACTGTGGGCAGGAATCCCTCAATAGAAATGGAGTAGCCATCATGGTCAACAAACGAGTACGAAATGCAGTACTTGGAAGCAATCTCATAAACGACAGAATGATCTCTGTTCGTTTCCAAAGAAAACCATTCAATATTACAGTAATCCAAGTCTATGCCCCAACCAGTAATGCTGAAGAAGCTGGCATTGAACGGTTCTATGAAGACCTACAAGACCTTTTAGAACTAACACCCAAAAAAGATGTCCTTTTCATTATAGAAGACTGGAATGCAAAAGTAGGAAGTCAAGAAACACCTGGAGTAACAGGCAAATTTTGACCTTGGAGTACGGAATGAAGAAGGGCAAAGGCTAAGAGAGTTTTGCCAGGAAAATGCACTGGTCATAGCAAACATCCTCTTCCAACAACACAAGAGAAGACTCTACACATGGACATCACTAGATGGTCAACACCGAAATCAGATTGATTATATTTTTTGCAGCCAAAGATGAAGAATCTCTATACAGTCAACAAGATCAAGACCAGGAGCTGACTGTGGCTCAGATCATGAACTCCTTATTGCCAAATGCAGACTTAAATTGAAGAAAGTAGGGAAAACCACTAGACCATTCAGGTATGACCTAAATCAAATCCTTTATGATTATACAGTGGAAGTGAGAAATAGATTTAAGGGACTAGATCTGATAGATAGAGTGCCTGATGAACTACGGACAGAGGTTCGTGACATTGTACAGGAGACAGGGATCAAGACCAACCCCGTGCAAAAGAAATGCCAAAAAGCAAAATGGCTGTCTGAGGAGGCCTTACAAATAGCTGAGGAAAGAAGAGAAGCGAAAAGCAAAGGAGAAAAGGAAAGATATAAGCCTCTGAATGCAGAGTTCCAAAGAATAGCAAGGAGAGATAAGAAATAGAGGAAAACAACAGAATGGGAAAGACTAGAGATCTCTTCAAGAAAATTAGACATACCAAGGGAAAATTTCATGCAAAGATGGGCTCGATAAAGGGCAGAAATGGTTGGGACCTAACAGAAGCAGAAGATATTAAGAAGAGGTGGCAGGAATACACAGAAGAACTGTACAAGAAAGATCTTCATGACAGAGAATCACGATGGTGTCTTCACTCACCTAGAGCCAGACATCCTGGAATGTGAAGTCAAGTGGGCCTTAAAAAGCATCACGACGAACAAAGCTAGTGGAGGTGATGGAATTCCAGTTGAGCTGTTTCAAATCCTGAAAGATGATTCTGTGAAAGTGCTGCACTCAACATGCCAGCAAATTTGGAAAACTCAGCAGTGGCCACAGGACAGGAAAATGTCAGTTTTCATTCCAATCCCAAAGAAAAGCAATTCCAAAGAATGCTCAAACTACCGCACAATTGCACTCATCTCACATGCTAGTAAAGTAATGCTCAAAATTCTCCAAGCCAGGCTTCAGCAATACATGAACCATGAACTTCCTGATGTTCAAGCTGGTCTTAGAAAAGGCAGAGGAACCAGAGACGAAATTGCCAACATCCGCTGGATCATGGAAAAAGCAAGAGAGTTCCAGAAAAACATCTATTTCTGCTTCATTAATTATGCCAAAGCCTTTGACTATGTGGATCACAATAAACTGTGGAAAATTCTGAAAAAGATGGGAATACCAGACCACCTGACTTGCCTCTTGAGAAACCTATATGCAGGTCAGGAAGCAACAGTTAGAACTGGACATGGAACAACAGACTGGTTCCAAATAATAATTGTAACTGTATATTAGCAGGCACACTATGTATAAAGATATAATCTGTGATACTAGCAATATAAAGGGGGAAGAAATAGACTTTAAGTCTACTAAAAATGCTACAGTAATCAAGACATTCTGGTACTAGCATAACGAGAGACATACAGACCAATGGAATAAAATTGGAAATCCAGAAATATGCCTTCATATACACAGTTAATTACTTTCAACAAACATGGCAAGATCATTCAATGCATAAAGAAGAGCCTCCTCAACAAATGATACAGGAAAGATGGATATCTACATGTAATGAATGAAATTAGACCCATCCTTTATGCCATGCACAAAAATTAATTCAAAATTGATAAAACACCTAAATGTAAGGGCCAAAATGACAAAACTCTTAAAAGAAAACATAAAGCCAACTTTTATCACCTTGGATTTATCAATGATTTTTAAAATATAACAGCAAAAGCAACAGGAAGAAAAATAAAGTGAATTTCATCAAAATAAACTGTACATCAAAAGCTATTTCAAGTGTAATGCTACTGGCTTGTACACTTAAAAAACAAAGTTGTAAATTTAACATTATGTATATTTTACCTCAAAGAATAAAAATTAAGTTCTATATAATTTCACTTGGTAATTTTTTCCTTTACCTATTGTTATTTCACTTCTTTGTTTAATTGCTAAATATTAAGGCTTTTCTTTACAGTATTATTACTAATTTTTAATTAAGTCCTTTTTTCATTAGAGTACGAACTATATGCTTTTAATTCCTAAGTATTATTTAAAATATTTTAAATACTACTTATATTTATAATGATACTTATTTATAAAATATATAATATTTAGTATTTATTAAATAATATTAAATTATTTTATGGCTCAGCATATGATCTATGTTGATTAATGTTTCATGGACCCGTGGCAAAGATAATCTTCAAATGTTGGATATAGTGCTATATAAACAATATGTAAATATCAATTGGGTGATATTTAAATATTTAAATTAAATTTAAATTAAATTTTAAATTAAATATTTAAATTAAATCTACATATTTAATTATTTTCTGGGGTGCTTACTCTTTTTTTGTAATTATGTGAATTAAAATCTCCAGTAATCATGAATTTGGTTACTGTTGTCTTCGATCTGTTGATATCTGCTTTACATATTTTGAAGTTTCATTATTAGGCTAAACCTTTTAGAATTGCTAATTTTTCAGATGAATTGACCCTATTTTGATTCCGACATGACCCTTTTACCTTTCCTAGTACTCCTGTTTTTGAAGATAATTTTATATTAATATAGTCATTGTTATTCAGTTGCCAAGTCATGTCTGACTCTGCAACCTAATGGACTGTAGCCCGCTAGGCTTCGATTTCCCAGCAAGAAGACTGAAGTGGCTTGCCATTTCCTTCTACAGGGGATCCTCCCAGACCAGGGATCAAACCTGCATCTCCTACATTGGCAGAGAGATTCATTACCACTAAACCACCAAGGAATCCCTAATACAGGCCTGTGTGTGTGTGTGTGTGTGTGTGTGTGTTAGTTGCTCAGTCTTGTCCAACCCTTAGCACAACAGGCTTCTCTGTCCATGGGATTCTCCAGGCAAGAATACTGGAATGGGTTGTCATCTGCTTCTCCAGGGGATCGTCCCAACCTCGGGATTGAACCCAGGTCTCCCACACTGCAGGCAGATTCTTAACCATTTGAGCCACTAGGGAAGCAATATAGGCATACCAACTCACCAACTCTTAAAATTATTATTTTTATGTCACAAATATATCCATCCCTTTGTTTCAATAATCTGTGTAAATAGCTAAAGTATGCTTCTTATAAACAATATGTAGTTAGGTCTGTATTATTTTTTAGTCTAGTCCAAAAATCTTTACTTTTTAATTGGGATATTCATATCTTATATATTTAATGTGATTATTGAGATAATTGGGATTTAAGTGCATCCTATTGTTTTCTATATGTCCTATATATTCCTTTTTAATTTTTTCTTTGGTGTGATTACTTTTTAATATTTCATTTTATCATTTCTTGGATTTATTGTTGAATTTTATTTGGTATTATTTTGTTAAACATTTTTGCATCTATGCTTATAAGAGACATGGTAAGGCACTTTTATCCCAATATTTTTGTCCACCTTTGGTATCAAGATAATACTTGCACCTTAAAATGTTTTGGCATATGTTTCTACCTCTGTTGTTTGAAAAAGTTTATGTATGGCTGTTATAATTTCTTCCTTAAATGTTTGATGGGAATTCACCAGTTAAATCATCTTGGTCTAGGTTCTCCCTAAGAACGTATTTACTCACTTGTTTTTTTACTTTATATATATGTATTAAAATGTTCTATTTTTTCTGTGTCAATGCCTTTCTAGAAACGGATTTTATCTACATTGCTAAATTTGTTGTTGGAGTTGTTCATAATATTACCTTAAGTTTTTTAAAATTTCGGTTGGATCTGTCCTGAAATTCTACCTTTTACACCTCATATTGGTAATCTGTTTTTTTTTTTTTAATCTTGATAACTGTAGTTAAAGATTTGCAAATTTTATTGATTACTGCAAAGATACAGCTTTGGAGTCCATTGTTTTCTTTATTGTTTTTGTATTTCCCATTTTGTTAGTTACTGTTATAATTGTTTTATATCTTTTCTTCTATTGCCTTACTTTTTTTTTTTTTTTTTGGTCTTAAGTTGAAAGTTGAGATACTTGATTTAATGCCTTCTTCTTTTGTAGTAAAATATTTAAAGCCATAAATTTTCCTCTAACTATTGATTTAGCTTTGTTCCATAAATTTTGATTTGTTGTGTTTTCACTTTCAACCAATTCAAGATATTTTTAATTTCCCTTGTTATTTCTTGTTGGAACCATGGATGATTCAGAGCTGCTTTGTTAAACATTTGTTCTGTTTAATTTTTGAATGCATACATGCTTTCAAAGCACTTGGTGCTGGAGAAGACTCTTGAGAATCCCTGGACAGCAAAGAGATCAAACTAGTCAATCCTAAGGATATCAACCCTGAATATTCATTGGAAGGACTGATGCTGAAGCTGAAGCTCCAACACTTTGGCCACCTGATATGAAGAGCTGCCTCATTGGAAAAGACCCTGATGCTGGGCAAAACTGAAGGCAGGAGGAGAAAGGACAACAGAGGATGAGATGGTTGCATGCATCACTGATTCAATGGACATGAGTTTGAGCAAACTCTGGGAGATAGTGAAGGAAGGGAAGCCTGGCGAGCTGCAATTCATGGGGTCACAAGGAGTCAGACACGACTTAATGACTGAACAATAATAAAAATGTGTAGACATACTTATTAGACTGGGTTCTCTGATGCAAGTATTAGATATTTTATTTTGGAGATGAAAGCAAGGGCAGCCAGGGTGAGAAAAAAGAGAAATAAGGCTTTATGAAAATGAGAGATGATAGTTACTACTCTATGAGTAGGCACAAGGAGACACAGTGAATTTGATTGAAAGAAATATCTGCTGCAAATGGAAATGTTTCCAAATGAGCCATAAACAGTAACATGCCTCAGAGTAGAACATGGGGAAGGAATTTACTTCCTTGGCTTCCTTGCATTTCCTTGTCTCATTGACAAAGCTTTCCTGATAAAGCATTAGCTTCCCCCACCTCCAGATTGTATAATTCTACCCTTCCAAAGATATGGTAACCCACTCCAGTATTCTTGCCTGGGGAATCCTCTGGACAGAGGAGCCTGGTGGACTACAGTCCATAAGGTCGCAGAGAGTTGGACACGACTGCAGTAACTTAGCACACATGCATATACACCCATGGAAAGACTGTCTATGTTGCCAGATTCCAAATTCTGTTACATGTTTGCCAGTGAAAGAAATACTAGAGCCTCTGGACATTCACTGACTAGCCTGGCTGTGTAGCAGAGGCTAGGAGGGAAGAGTTCTATATTTATAGTGCAACACACTGGATGTTGCTTCCCTGGTGGCTCAGACTGTAAAGAATCTGCCTGCAGTGTGGGAGGTCTAGGTTTGATCCCTGGGTCAGGAAGATCTCTTGGAGAAGGGTATGGCAACCCACTCCAGTATTCTTGCCTGGAGAATTCCATGGACATAGGAGCCTGGTGGGCTACACAGTCCATGGGGCCACAGAGTCAAATACGACTGAGCGACTAACACTTTCCCTTTCAACTGGATGTCGCTGGGCAGCAGAGCTTTTTATGACTGAGTGTGAGGCCACAGTGTATGCTTGGTGTTGGCCACACAAAAGGTGGTAGAGGACACATGAGGTGAGCAGCGTTGCACAGTAGTATATATAACTACTGACATATATTTTTAAACTTGGAAAATCACTGGGAAAAATGCACATGAGAAGTTAACCTCTCTGGGAAGAACATGGCATGAGCAGACGGATTAATACTGTTTTGCATGATTTTTAGTAGTGATACTATGCATTTTTAAAATCTTTGTTGTGTGTATTAACAAATATTTTAAACAAAGATTATCAGATTGGATACATTATTGCACAGACATATCGAATTCTTTGTAGCCATTAAATGCAAATTAAGAAAGACTACTTACTTATATAAAACAGCATCTTTCCCATGACACATTAAGTAAAAAATATTAAAATGTTAAATAATACATAATGAAAATAATTGAGAATCCTTAGATATTTAAGAATTCTAAATAAAAGTTGCTTAAACATCTTCTATTAGTGTTTGAACATGTATATGAAGGAAATGAAGAGTATGACGAGAAGAAAATAATAGAAGAGACACAAGGAAAAGTACACAATTTATATGAGACTGAATGGATAGCTGTCATAAAGTAAATAGATTTCAGAGAAATACTTGTATGTGGACATGAGTTGGAAAAAACACTAGTTCAAGACACTGACAAATATGGTTTTGAATCCTGCCATGACCAACCTGAAATTAATTCTAAGTTCCGTTTTCATTACCAGTTAATAAAAACAATAACATTTTGTTTTTAGAGGGTCCTTATTATTGTGAAAAACAAGGTTATATTTAGAATGCTTTGAATGAATGAAAGGAATAAGGATATAATAATAAAGGAGAAAGTTCAAACAACTTTGTCTGAGAGTAGGAAATAAGGAGATTTGCTAACACTACCCTTGTCTTTTCCCATTTTAATTTTTTTATTGTCTCAGTAATTGGTTAGTTACTAGCACTCTCTAGAAACTCAAAGAAGAATCCCAGGATTCAAAGCTAAGCCTCAATATTTACAAAGGTAATGAGTCTGTCAGCCATGGGAAGTCAAGTGTTCTTACTGTTTGGTATTGCTAACCTCAAGCCTAACCTAAAGGGACACCTTTCTTGGGGGATAGCAGTTCATTTGTCTTCATGCTAACTCTATCAAGGAATTTTCCTGTGCAGAAAACAGCTAGTTTCACTAAGCTCTGCATGTGCGGTGTTTTTTATGTAGTGCACTGACAGCCAGTAACTGAACCTAATCCGTCAAACTCATTTCACCCAAGACCTCAAGTGTAAGTCCAATTCTGATCCTTAAGGTAATGGCATTACTGAACTACTTAATTCTTGACCTTTTGTTTTTGAACATAGTACTCTGGGGTTTGGGGTTGGGGGAAATGTGTACTTTTTTTGGTGCTAAGAAATATGGTCATTATCTTTGGGTATTGCATTTAAAAATATTATGTTTGCCCTAGAATTTTCTTATAGTAGCTGCAACATTGATTAAGCAGCCTTTGACAGAGTTGTTCCTCTACACTAATAGGCTTACAGTGCAGTAAACTGCACAATTTTATTCATTTTTCACTTAATAGTTGAATCTTTTATAATACTGTATTCCTATATACTGATACATGAGATTGGGCTTTCCTGATGGTTCGGCGGTAAAGAATTTGCCTGCAATGTAGGAGTTGCAGGCTGGATCCCTGAGTCAAGAAGATTCCCTGGAGGAGGGCATGGCAACCCACTCCAGTGTTCTTGCCTGCAGAATCCCATGGACAGAGGAGCCTGACAGGCTACAGTCCAAGGGGTCACAAAGAGTCAGATGCAACTGAAGAGACTGAGAATGCATGCATGCATGCATACGTGAGATTTAAAAAATCATTATGTCTTGATTTTTGTTTAAATTTCAGGAACTGACCAGAAGAATTTGGATGTATAGCCTTGACCTGTTTAAAAAAAATAAAAGAAAAAAAAACTCTTCTAATTGTCCTGTGTACACTTTTTTGTGCATAATGTGTGTTAATTCATGCTCAGTATTATTTCTGCCCATTATTTATATTTCTAATTACCGAGGAAACACTAAAACAGGCATTTGGGAACCATTTCTGCAGCACAAAGTGGTTGCCCTTTGCTTTCTCACATGTTTGCTGAATGATTTGGTGTTTTCTGAAGAGCAGAAACCATTTACAAATACAGAGGAGATTTAGAAATACTTTTAGATAGGAACCAAGGAACAACAAAAGGAATACAAATGTTTATAACCTAAAAATTACATCTATTAGTACGTTAGTTGAAATTATTCTGTTGTTAATGGCCCTATTTCAGAACTTTAAGACTCCTACCATATAACTGACTACAATTAAATGTGGGGGAGTTAAGAACAATTTAGAAAAGAAATTTAAAGACCTTTGGTAAAGGTGTGTGTGTGTTTTTTTAAATGATGTTATATTACACTAAATCCTTTACTTATATTAGTTTTACTTTTAACACCCCAAACCACACGATGGACCAACTTTGATTTCAAAAATTGTCTCTAGTGCTGCTTCAAAGAAAGTGAAGATAGCAAACGTTCTCAGATTCAAACAATTTTTAGAATTTTCTTTAAAAAAGACAAAATTGTAACTAGCACAAGTCATATTATAAAATGCTGTCTACTTAAATTTCTTGGATCCCTAAAGGAAACAAGATATTTTCTTTAAAGTTCATTGAGGAAGAGATATCTTAATCTTAATGATACCTTAATCTCTGAAAAATCCTGGATTTTATATGAGTGTCAAAACTTTAGCATAATGCTTATAAGAACAGAAGTAACTCTTCTCACAATATTTGACTATGGTCATGCTTTCTAAAAAAATGCATTATAATTATTAGATCTGTCATCAAATTTCAGCTAGAATTTACTTTAATATCTTTGATATAAGTTGAAAATAAGTATCCACAGAAAGCCACATTTGAATTATGAATATAAAGTTCTTTCCAAACACATTAGCATTTCCAAACATAAGTGTCTCGTTTAAAGTAGGCTTAACAATAATAAAAGCACGTAAGTTTTCTCTAGTATGTGGGTCAAATTGGAAAATATGAATTTATTATAGACATCCAGTATTTGTTCACAGTGATGCTTCCTAAGGCCCACTTGACTTCACATTCTAGGATGTCTAGCTCTAGGTGAGTGATCCCACCATTGTGGTGATCTGGGTCATGAAGATCTTTTTTGTATAGTTCTACTGTGTATCCTTGCCACCTCTTCTTAATATCTTCTGCTTATGTTAGGTCCACACCATTTCTGGCCTTTATTGTGCCCATCTTTATATGAAATGACTTCCCTGGTGGCTCAGATGTAAAGTGTCTGCCTACAATGCAGGAGACACAGGTTCAATCCCTGGGTCGGGAAGATCTCCTGGAGAAGGAAATGGCAACGCATTCCAGTACTCTTGCCTGGAAAATCCCATGGATGGAGGAGCCTGGTGGGCCACAGTCCAAGGGGTCGCAAAGAGTTGGACACGACTGAGTGACTTCACTTCACTTTACATGAAATGTTCCCTTGGTATCTCTAATTTTCTTGAAGAGATCTCTAGTCTTTTCCATTCTATTGTTTTCCTCTATTTCTCTGCACTGATCACTGAGGAAGGCATTCTGATCTCTTGTTGCTATTCTTTGGAACTCTGCATTCAAATGGGTATATCTTTCCTTTTATCCTTTGCCTTTTGCTTCTCTTCTCTTCTCAGCTATTTATAAGGCCTCCTCAGACAACCATTTTGGCTTTTTGCACAGGCAAAAGCTAGTGGAGGTGATGGAATTCCAGTTGAGCTATTTCAAATCCTAAAAGATGATGCTGTGAAAGTGCTGCACTCAATATGCCAGCAAATTTGGAAAACTCAATAGTGGCCACGGGACTGAATAAGGTCAGCTTTCATTCCAATCCCAAAGAAGGGCAATGCCAAAGAATGTTCAAACTACCACACAATTGCACTTATCTCACACACTAGCAAATTAATGGTCAAAATTCTCCAAGCCAGGCTTCAACAGTACATGAACCATGGACTTTCAGATGTTCAAGCTGGAGTTAGAAAAGGCAGAGGAACCAGAGATCAAATTACCAACATCCGCTGGTTCACAGAAAAAGCAAGAGAATTTGAGAAAAACATCTACTTCTGCTTTATTGATTACACCAAAGCCTTTGACTATGTGGATCACAACAAACTATGGAAAATTCATAAGAAATGGGAATACCAGACCACTTGACTTGCCTCCTGAGAAATCTGTATACATGTCAAGAAGTGACAGTTAGAACCAGACATGGAACAACATACTGGTTCCAAACTGGGAAAGGAGTACATCAAGGCCATATATTATCTCCCTGCTTATTTAATTTATGTGCAGAGTACACCATGTAAAATGTCAGGCTGGATAAAGCACAAGCTGGAATCAAGATTGCTGGGAGAAATATCAATAACCTCAGATATGCAGATGACACCACCCTTATGGCAGAAAGTGAAGAGGAATTAGAGTCTCTTGATGAAAGTGAAAGAGGAGAGTGAAAGAGCTGGCTTAAAACTCAACATTCAAAAAAGGAAGATCATAGCATCTGGTCCCATCACTTCATGGCAAATAGATGGGGAAACAATGGAAACAGTGACAGACTTTATTTTCTTGGGCTCTAAAATCACTGCAGACAGTGACTGAAGCCATGAGATTAAAAGATGCTTGCTCCTTGGAGGAAGAGTTATGACCAACCTAGACAGAAACATTACTTTGCTGACAAAGGTCCATCTAGGAAAAAGCTATGGTTTTTCCAGTAGTCATGTATGGATGTGACATTTGGACTATAAAGAAAGCTGAGCACCAAAGAATTGATGCTGTTGATCTGTGGTGTTGAAGAAGACTCTTGAGAGTCCCTTGGATTGCAACATCAAACCAGTCAATCCTAAAGGAAATCAGTCCTGAATATTCATTGGAAGGACTGATGCTGAAACTCCAATACTTTAGCCACGTGATGCGAAGAACTGCCTCATTGGAAAAGACCCTGAATGCTGGGAAAGATTGCAGGCAAGAGGAGAAGGGGAGGACAGAGGATGAAATGGTTAGATGGCATCACCAACTCAATGGACATGAGTTTCAGTAAACTCTGGGAGCTGGTGATGGACATGGTAGCCTGGTGTGCTGCAGCCCATGGTTTTGCAAATAGTTGGACACAACTGAGTGACTGAACTGAGAAATCCTGTATTTGGTGAAATACACAAGAGTAAAGCATTAAAAGTTTTGAACACAATCCGGTCCCATCACTTCATGGGAAATAGATGGGGAAACAGTGGAAACAGTGTCAGACTTTATTTTTGGGGGGCTTCAAAATCACTACAGATAGTGACTGCAGCCATGAAATTAAAAGACACTTACTCCTTGGAAGGAAAGTTATGACCAATCTAGATAGCATATAGAAAAGCAGAGACATTACTTTGCCAACAAAGGTTCATCTAGTCAAGGCTATGGTTTTTCCTGTGGTCATGTATGGATGTTAGAGTTGGACTGTGAAGAAGGCTGAGCGCTGAAGAATTGATGCTTTTGAACTGTGGTGTTGGAGAAGACTCTTGAGAGTCCCTTGGACTGCAAGGTGATCCAACCAGTCCATTCTGAAGGAGATCAGCCCTGGGATTTCTTTGGAAGGAATAATGCTGAAGCTGAAACTCCTCATACTTGGGCCACCTCATGCGAAGAGTTGACTCATTGGAAAAGACTCTGATGCTGGGAGGGATTGGGGGCAGGAGGAGAAGGGGACGACAGAGGATGAGATGGCTGGATGGCATCGCTGACTCGATGGATGTGAGTCTCAGTGAACTCCAGAAGTTGGTGATGGACAGGGAGGCCTGGCGTGCTGCGATTCATGGGGTCGCAATGAGTCGGACATGACTGAGCGACTGAAGTGACTGACTGACTTACTTTTTGGGGCCCAAAAGATTGTGACATGTGCAATTCAGCCATATAAGAAAGATGGAAAATGTTCTTATTGTGTGAAATCACTGGGAAAATGTCCCCCAAATCATAAGCTCTGTACAACTTTGTTTCTTAAATAACCTTCAGTGTCGTCTCCACAATTATTATGCTCACCACTGTCCCTGGAAAACTTCACGCTATAGTGTTGATCACTGAATTAAAAGAGAATAACTGGACCTTCCTCCCTAAATAAATAAACTCAGACTTTGGCTTCTTGGTGGTTTCTCAAGGGAATTAAAAACCAAGTAATTTTGTCAGTTAGTTGGTTATTCTTCTTTATTATGGTAAAATATCAGTTTAACTGATATTAAACTGTTTAATGTCAGTTAATAGTTAATATTAATAATGACTGATATTAATAAATTTAATATCAGTTAAACTGATATATTACTGTTTTGCATCATGTTCAACACAATCTCAGATTTCCTTCCTGAATATAAATCTGTACCTTTAAATTCCTGCTCAGTATATTAGCTTTCTCACTGGTATTCTCTAATTTTTTTTTTCCACTGTGGTTTGGCCTGGCTAAGTATAGTCTCAACTTTCATTCAAATTTCAGGGTTATTTAAAAACTGACTAAATGATCTTCTAACATATGTGAAGGCAATAGGGAAAGACCTCATTGGCCCAACATGCCTTATTTACTACTAGGTTTGATCCTTATGTTTCTCATCCATAAATTAAGTTTACCACATACATTGGTATTTCATTTTTTTATATGCAGCTGTCCAGTTTTCCTAGCACCCCTTATTGAAGAAACTATCTTTTCTCCATTATATATTCTTGCCTCCTTTGTCATAGATTAATTGAGCATAGATGTGTGGTTTTCTTTCATAACTTCCTACCCTGTTCCATTGATCTATACATTATTTTTTGATTACCAAATCGTTTTGATTATTGTAGCTTTGTAATATCGTCTGAAGTGAGGGAACCTGATTCTTCCAACTTTGTTTTCCTTTCTCAAGATTGCTTTGGCTATATGGAGTCTTCAGCATTTCCGTACAAATTCTAAAGTTTTTTGTTCGATTTCTGTGAAAAATGCTATTGGTAATTTGACAAGGATTGTATTGAATCTGTGAATCTGTAGATTGCCTTGGGTAGTCCAACCATTTTGACAATATTGATTCTTGTAATCCAAGAGCATGTATATCTTTCCATTCATTTGCATCATCTTTGATTTCTTTCATCAGCATCTTATAGTTTTTGAAGTAAGGTCTTCTGTCTCCATAGGTGGGTTTATTCATACGTATTTTATTCTTTTTGATGCAATGGTAAATGGGATGGCTTCCTTAATTTCTCTTTCATTGTTAGTGTATAGAAATAAAATAGATTTCAGTGTATTAATTTTGTATCCTGAAACTTTACTGAAGTTATTGATGAGCTCTAGTAATTTTGTGATAACATCATTAGGAATTTATATGTATGGTATCATGTCATCTGCAAACATTGACAATTTTACTTCTTGTTTTTGAATTTGGATTCCTTTTATTTCTTTTTGTTCTCTGACTATTGTGGCTAGAACTTAATTGGTATAGCCACTATGGAGAGCAGTATGGAGTTTCCTTAAAAAACTAAAAATAGAGCTGCCTACCTTATGACCGGACAATTCCACTCCTGGGCATTGAAAAGATACATGCACTCAATGTTCACTTCAGCACTACTTACAATAACCAAGACATGGAAGTACTCTAAATGCCCATCAGCAGATGAATGGATAAAGATGTGGTATACATCCAAAGAAACATTACTCAGCCATTAAAAAGCATGAAATAATGCCATCTGCAGCAATAAGGATAGGCCCAAAGTTTATCATACTAAATAAATAAGCCACACAGAGACAGACAAACATTATATGTTGCTTATATGTATAATCTAAAAAAATAGAGACAAACTCACATACCAAATAAGTAGACCCATAGACACAGAAAACAAACTTATAATTACCAAAGGGGAAAGAAGAGGAGGGATAAATTAGAGAAGTTTGTGATTAACATGGACACACTGCTATGTATAAAATAGATACAACAAGGACCTATTGTGTAGCACTGGGTACTATACACGGTAATTTGTAATAACTTATAAGGGAACAGAGTCTAAAAAAGAGCACACACACATATGTATATATGTGTAACTGAATCACTTTGCTGTAAGCCTGAATCTAACACATTATAAATCAATACTTAAATAAAAAAATTCATAAAAGGCATGAAGTAATATTGTATCTGAGGGATTGAATTTTAACAAGTAATTAATTTCTAAAGAATAAAGTAGTAGAAAAAGGAAGTAAAGGAGATGGGTGAAGTAGACTTTATATTCTATTCTAAGTATAGGCCTTTATTCCATAGGTGGTAGGGTAATATTAAAGCAGTATAATGACAAGGTTAGGTCTGTAGTTCAGATCAGTCATTTTAGCAAAAATGCAGAGGAACAGATTTCCAGAAGACAAATCTGGAGTGTGGTAAATATTGGTTAGAAGGCTATGGCAACATAAAATGTAAGGAAAGAAGATGGCAGATTTGAGGTAGAAAAAGCCAGCTTTACTTTCTTTCCACCATTAAACTTTAAGTGTAAATTGATTTGTTAGATTAGGAAGCAACAGAAGGGAAACTGTGTGCATATGATGGAGTAGTAGTGAAAATTAAATGAGTATGTGAACAGTGCTATAAATTGCTTGCTGTTATTATCATAGGGTAGGGGAAAGTAAAAATTTGAATGAGTTAACTGACCTGAACTGACAAGCATTAGTGGAGAGCTACCCTCGTGGTCTGAACTCAGGACACAGATCTGCTAGAAGGACCTGTGCTGAAAAGGGAAGGAATGCAAGAGAAGGACTCCCAATAGGTGTGGACAAATGAAAACTGCTTTGTAAAATAAAGTTAGTGCATGAAGGGAACACAGCTGAAGTAGAGTATGCTCTGAGTCACTTCTCGTAAAGATGAAGAAAAAAGGAGATATTTGAACTCACCGCAACACTGTCTGTCCCCTAAATTGCAGCAGGATACCTTCAGAACCCCTGAAAAATAAGTGTCATTACATTCTATCTTCTCCTGCCATGCTCTGAAAGTTACACAAGGAAGATGCAAAAGCATTTGCATAGAAATCCATAGAAGTGCCACATGTACATTCCATCAGCATTTTGCTTTGCTCAAGGATTTTTGTGGACCTAAAAAAACTCTGATCTGTTTGGAAAGAGGATTTGCATTTGCAAATAGGTTTACAGGCAGATCCAACAAGCAGCATTTTGCCATTTGCAAATCCACTTAAACATCTGGGTCCCTTTTTAGCCCCTAAAGTTTTGTATAATGGACAACCCTAGAATCATAGTTCGGACTTCATTTTTAAAATGAAGAAAAATGTTAAGTAATTTGTATAATTTTTGTTTTGAAAGCACAACCTATCCTGTTAATGAAACAAAACAATAAACAGAAACTAGACTTTGTCTGTTAAAGGAGTATTGAATACATGAAATCAAAGAAGAAATGATAATCAATGCATCTGAACTTTATTAATTGGGAAAATAATAAGTGACATTTCAGTGAAATAAGCTTGAAATGAGAGTTTTAATTTAGACTTAAATTCTACCTGTTGTCCTAATGGTAAAAAAAAAAAAAACCCAAAAAACAAAACTATTTACTACTTATTTATTGAGAACCTAAAGCTATATCTCCTACATAACTTTTTTATATTAAAAATAAGCCAGTGAGTTTCTTTTCTAGTTTAAAAAAGAGTATTATAGTCAATATAAGATTTATTCAGACTAAATTTATACTTTACCAGTAGACTGTAAGAATTCCATTAATGCTTCATTGATATTGTCAATGGAGAAAAAACAAAATGGATGCATTGCTTCTGCTCCAGTGGGTCTGTAATGAAGCAGCATTATAGCAGCTGCTGTCTTTTTAAACAGCTTTGTTTTTTTCTAAGGCATCACTTGGTATAATGCAAGAATCTCCAGAAAAATATCTTTTGACCTAGTGGCCCTCCCCTTATATTATTTGTAATTTTTTCAAGATATGTGGCCATCTATTTGCCACTGTGGTGCTAGAAGATAATTTGAAATGTACAATAAAAATTTAAAATAGAGACGGAGAGTTTGAGATTCCAAGACATCCGGGCTAGTGAATCTTAACATTTTAGGAATATTGTCTATTAGAACGTGTCTACCTTTAGTGATAAGATGGAGAACTTTCTAAAGTGGTAGACATCTCAACCATTGTTCTTCCTTTTCTTGTTAAGAAAAAGGTGTATAAAACATTCTACACAGCACAATTGACATTTTGTCAAACTATCAAACTATGGTGATGAACTGGAAACATGTCCAGTTAACTTGTTTCAGCAGTTGGCATGACACTGTCATTACCAACTATATCACTCAGTAATCCACTTTGCTAAGGTGGCATAAATGAACAGCTAGGTCTTTTGAGGTTAGTTCATTCTGTCTGTATGTCTGTGTGTGTGATTTAACTTCTACACATCCATTCCAAAAGACAGAAAATATTTCAAGGCTAAGATTTTTAAATCCAGGAACTTACATTTCTGAAATTATGATGCTGTGGGCATCTACAGTAATAACAAAAATGTAAAGCTGTCAAATAAAAATATAATTAATGCACTAAATTAGCTGCAAAAAAAAAAAAAAAAATAAATGCACTGCCTGAACAACCATCACACTTAAGCTTCCTTTCTAAAATGTAACCTCTAAAAGGTGGAGTTTTAGTTTTCCCATGGCCTGAAAATATCTGATGCACACTAGATATTCAAAATGTACTCATGATTTTCAACCAGAATTCTCCTAAATTCCCAAATTTTGTATTGACAGTATTACTCTCAGATGCTCTAACATAGGATGCCCAATAATGATTCTTCCTTGACTCTTTTACCCACTAAAGCCCCTGCTTCTCTCCCACATGAGCTCTGCTATTAAAGACGGATTATTTCAGTGAATGGTACCCCCATTTATCTACCGCCAACATCAGCCACGTAGATGCCATCCTGGAGTCCTTCTTCATACTCCACATCAAATCAGTCACCTTGACCTATTCGTTTATCATCTGACACAGCTGTCAATTCCATTCACTATCCCTCACCATCCTGTCGCCCTTTAAGTTGAGGTTCTCAGTACTTATCCTTTTGATTATTGATTATTTCATTTGACTATACATCAAAAGTTTACCTTTCTTGGTCTTGCTTACTTATTTCTAATTCATTCTTTACACTCTTGCCAATGACCTTTCTAAAATGTCAAACTTGAGTACGTCACTCATCTACTTTAAAAGGTATCAATGGTTTTCTATTATGTTAAAGATAAAATCGGAACCCTAGTTTATGCTATATCCTTCATGATCTGCCTTCTTGTCCCTCACAGACTTACCTTTTTCTTTATCCTTATTGATTCCATACAAAACTACTTGCAGCTCCTCAAATGTAACACACTTTCTCTTGTCTGTTTTATTCACATGTACTATTCCTTATGCATGGAATATTCTGTCTTCCAGGATCAACTTCAACATTTGACTCTCAACACAAGGCATTATCTTCTCTACAAAGCATTCCCTGATCTTCATGATCAAGGTTAGGTTTCTACATGGAACTCAGTGCATGCCTTTGGCTTAACAATCATTATATAATGTTTACTTAATTGGTTCTTCCACTAGAATGTGAGAGTGTTGATGATGGGAACTGTGTCTTAAACCTCCACCTCCAGCAACTTTTTATGCTTGGCATGTTGAATTCATTCATCTATTCATTCATTCATTCAACAAATATTAATGTGCAGCTGTTATTTGTCAGGATTTATATTTTAGTTTTGAATTGGGCAATGAACAAAACAAAGACCCTATGTCATAGGTCAAATTGTGCCTCCTAAAACTCAGGTACGCTTCTTTGGTTGGCAATACACTATGCTTATTGTCACTCACGATTCTGGGAAAAAGTTAGTGTTACCCAGGCTGCTGCTGCTGCTACCCAGGACCCCACTGTAAAGAACAGCAGGAAGATCTACGTGTGGGGCTCCCCTAGAGCCTGCCTCATGCTCTGATGCTCCATGACTGTCTGATTTCAGTGTGCATCCTTTCATTAAAGGAAACTATAACCATGAGGATAGCAACTTTAAGTTGGTTCTACTAGTCCTTTCAGCAGATTATTGAACCTGAGGGTGGTATTTGGAACTCCCAAACCTTTCAAAGGCTAAGAAATCTACAGGGCACATTAAATATTTGTGAACATCACTCGACTTGCCACAACCCTCCACAGTCTATGTTCTACACAGCAAGTATAGAAATTCTTTAAAAATATAAATCACCTTACTTCTGTGCTCAAAACTTTCTAATGACTTCCGGCTTGTATAGGATGAAATACCAATCTGTTAACATGGATTACGAATGATCTGTTTACTAGGACCTCTTTAAAACTGATTTCAGAGCAAACTGCTTTCTTTGATCATGGACTGGCTATACCCTAACCAGTCTTCCTTGATCATGTCTTGTCGTAGGGATTTTTTTTTTTAATTTTACAATATTGTATTGGTTTTGCCATATATCAACATGAATCCGCCACAGGTATACATGTGTTCCCCATCCTGAACCCTCCTCCCTCCTCCCTCCCCATACCATCCCTCTGGGTTGTCCCAGTGCACCAGCCCCAAGCATCCAGTATCGTGCATTGAACCTGGACTGGCAACTCATTTCATATATGATATTATACATGTTTCAATGCCATTCTCCCAAATCATCTCACCCTCTCCCTCTCCCACAGAGTCCAAAAGACTGTTCTATACATCAGTGTCTCTTTTGCTGTCTTGTATACAGGGTTATTGTTACCATCTTTCTAAATTCCATATATATATGTGTTAGTATACTCAGCCATTAAAAAGAATACATTTGAATCAGTTCTAATGAGGTGGATGAAACTGGAGCCTATTATACAGAGTGTCGTAGGGATTTTTAACTTACTCTTCTTTTTGCGTTTAATATCCTTTTCATTGTTTTCCATGTGTCACTTCCATAATACTTCCCCAATGCCTCCTACTTTAACATGCACCTTAAATTCCCATAGTAATTTCCACAGGGCCACACCCTATATAGACATCACTTTAATAGTGCAGGTTCCCATAGCCCATCTTCCTGACATATGCCCAAACCATTTGCTACCACTCATGAGTCAGTAAAAATCTAAATATGGTGGGCTTTTAGTACTATTCAATTTTCCCATCACTACAAGGGAAACAGCATGCAAAACCACTGAAGTGATTTTTTTCATTACCTTCTTCAGTCTTTGCACCTGCTTGTCTTAATGTCACAGTATTCCAAATAGGATGCTGTTTTTCACCTTGGAAGTGCCATCCACAAATGAAACAGCTTTTCACTGGTCAATAGAAATCTGCTCATAGGGCACCACTCATGCAATTATGGGATCCAGCATCTCTTCACATGGCTCCAAAGTCAGTCCTAGGAAAAAGATGTTACTGCTTGAGAATACGAGTGTCTCCTTGCATTCCCTAGATAGATTGTTTCTGCACAAACCAATTATATTTTATTATAAAGTTCTGAGCCCTGCCCTCTCTATGAAAGCCTTTCTCTAACATCAAAGACATTATAATATTTTAGTTTTCAAGACTATTTTACATTTTTCAGTCATAGGAGCTGTTTCAATTAATGTCCAAAGTAAGCCAGGTATTTTTTTACACAAACAAGTGTATTGCTTAGTTAGGGTAATTATAAGAAGGAGGAAATGTCTTTAGGAAATAGTCTCTAAACTTTTTAGAGGAAAAGAAAATAAGAAATTTACACTAAGCAGAGGGATCCCAAAAGGCTTCCCTGAGAAGCTGAAATCTATGTTAAAGTCAGATTATCTTAGCCAGATGAAGAAGACTGTTTCAGGAAAAGTGTTGTGTCCAGAGACACTGAGCTGGGGAAAAGCTTGCCACATTTATAAATCTGAATCAGGTCTCCACTGGAGAGTGACTCAACATGAGGATAAAGAGATACAAATGCCAGAGGTTTTGTTCACCCAGTTCTCATTGCTATACTTTTTACATCAGCAGCTTATTTTTCTGTGCAATATAATTAAAAATATGGAGACAGGAACGCACCTGTAAGTAGAAGGAAATACTATCTCCTAGATGTTACTTATCTTCTCCACAGCAGATACATGTCTTCATAACTTTGATTAGAGAAATACAGGCAGAAAGGATTTTTGCAAGACCAAGGATATCATAAATTCTCTGATGGTTAGACCAACTATAGAAACTACATGTAGAATCCAGGAAGGGTCACCTTTTATAAAATCTAGAGCTGGAAGGCATTTTCCAAGTGCATCTCTTTAAGGACAAAGAAAAATTTGAGACTGAAATCTGATATAAAATCCCTCAAATGGGTTTATTTTTTTTCCACTTTTCGTTGAACATCTCTGTGAATAAAAAAAGTATGGGGCAAAAATACACAATAAAGTACAAAGAAGAAAAGGAAAGGTGTTAGGTCTATCAGTTCAGTTCAGTCGCTCAGTTGTGTCTGACTCTTTGCGACCCTATGAATTGCAGCACACCAGGCTGCCCAGTCCATCACCAACTCCAGGAGTTTACTCAAACTCTTGTCGAATCGAGCTGGTGATGCCATCCAGCCATCTCATCCTCTGTCGTCCCCTTCTCCTTCTGCCCCCAATCCCTCCCAGCATCAGGGTCTTTTCCAATGAGTCAATGCTTCACATGAGGTGGCCAAAGTACTGGAGTTTCAGCTTTAGCATCATACTTTCCAAAGAACACCTAGGACTGATCACCTTTAGAATGGACTGGTTGGATCACCTTGCAGTCCAAGGGACTCTCAAGAGTCTTCTCCAACACCACAGTTCAAAAGCATCAATTCTTTGGTGCTCAGCTTTCTTTATAGTCCAACTCTCACATCCGTACATGACTACTGGAAAAACCATAGCTTTGACTAGAGGGACCTTTGCTGGAAAAGTAATGTCTCTGCTTTTCAATATGCTATCTAGGTTGGTCATAACTTTCCTTCCAAGGAGTAAGCATCTTTTAATTTCATGGCTGCAATCACCATCTGCAGTGATTTTGGAGCCCAGAAAAATAAAGTCAGCCACTGTTTCCACTGTTTCCCCATAAATTTCCCATGAAGTGATGGGACCAGATGCCATGATCTTCGTTTTCTGAATGTTGAGCTTTAAGTCAACCTTTTCACTCTTCTCTTTCACTTTCATCAAGAGGCTTTTTAGTTCCTCTTCACTTTCTGCCATAAGCGTGGTGTCATCTGCATATCTGAGGTTATTGATATCTCTCCCAGCAATCTTGATTCCAGCTTGTGCTTCTTCCAGTCCAGCGTTTCTCATGATGTACTCTGCATAGAAGTTAAATAAGCAGGGTGACAATATACAGCCTTGACGTACCTCCTTTTCCTATTTGGAACCAGTGTGTTGTTCCATGTCCAGTTCTAACTGTTGCTTCCTGACCTGCATATAGGTTTCTCAAGAGGCAGGTCAGGTGTTCTGGTATTCCCATCTCTTTCAGAATTTTCCACAGTTTATTGTGATCCACACAGTCAAAGGCTTTGGCATAGTCAATAAAGCAGAAATAGATGTTTTTCTGGAACTGTCTTGCTTTTTCCATGATCCAGTGGATGTTGGCAATTTGATGTCTGGTTCCTCTGCCTTTTCTAAAACCAGCTTGAACATCTGGAAGTTTACGGTTCACGTATTGCTGAAGCCTGGCTTGGAGTATTTTGAGCATTACTTTGATAACATGTGAGATGAGTGCAATTGTGTGGTAGTTTGAGCATTCTTTGGCATTGCCTTTCTTTGGGACTGGAATGAAAACTGACCTTTTCTAGTCCTGTGGCCACTGCTGAGTTTTCCAAATTTGCTGGCATATTGAGTGCAGTACTTTCACAGCATCATCTCTTAGGATTTGAAATAGCTCCACTGGAATTGCATCACCTCCACTAGCTTTGTTCATAGTGATGCTTTCTAAGGCCCATTTGACTTCACATTCCAGGATGTTTGGTTCTAGGTCAGTGATCACACCATCATGATTATCTTGGTCGTGAAAATCCTTTTTGTACAGTTCTTCTGTGTATTCTTGCCACCTCTTCTTAATATTTTCTGCTTAAGTCCATACCATTTCTGTCCTTTATCGAGACCATCTTTGCATGAAATGTTCCCTTGCTACATCTAATTTTCTTGAAGAGATCTCTAGTCTTTCCCATTCTGTTGTTTTCCTCTATTTTTTTGCATTGATCGCTGAGGAAGGCTTTCTTATCTCTCCTTGCTATTCTTTGGGACTCTGCATTCAAATGGGAATATCTTTCCTTTTCTCCTTTGCTTTTCACGTCTCTTCTTTCCACAGCTATTTGTGAGGCCTCCTCAGACAGCCATTTTGCTTTTTTGCATTTCATTTTCTTGGGGATGGTCTTGATCCCTGTCTCCTGTACAATGTCATGAACCTCAGTCCATAGTTCATCAGGCACTCTGTCTATCAGATCTAGTCCCTTAAATCTATTTCTCACTTCCACTGTATAATCATAAGGGATTTGATTTAGGTCATACCTGAATGGTCTAGTGGTTTTTCCCTACTTTCTTCAATTCCAGTCTGAATGTGGCAATAAGGAGTTCATGATCTGGCCACAGTCTATTCCAAGGTTTTAATTCTAAACTTCTATGTACTTCACCTTTAGCTATTTTAATGCTTATCAGTTAAAACGAGTTGTCAGTAAAAATTTTGATCACTATTTAAATCAATTTGATAAACATTATATACTAAAAATAAGGCTAAATATCATTCTTGAAAAGTGAAAGTGTTAGTCTCTCAGTCATGTCTGAGTCTTTGCAACCCCATGGACTACATTCTCCAGGCTCCTCTGTTCATGGGATTCTTCAGGCAAGAATACTGGAGTGGGTAGCCATTCCTTTCTCCAATGGATAGCCATTCCCTTCTCCAGTGGATCTTCCCGACCCAGGAATCAAACCTGTATCTCCTGCATTGAATGTGAATTCTTTACCGTCTGAGTCATCAGGGAAGCTCCTATCATTCTTGAGATAAACTGAAATTCTCTAAAATTATAGCCTTGAAAATATGTGTCTCTTCTGTGTGGTTAACCCAGCTAATTCATGGCAGCTTTCCACCTAAACTCTTTCTATCACGTAAGATGCCTAATCACCTTAATCCAATTAGTTTAATTAATTGCACATATCTTAATTATTCTCTTTAGTTACCTAGTTATTATATATATGACACGAATATTAGGTTCTTTAGATCACTTCCTTTAAAAGGAGAAAGATTATAAAAGCAAAAAAATGGATTATATTATCTGCATAAAAATGAGAAATTATACAACAGGGTGAAAGACATAAAAAGAAGAGAATGCAAAATGAAGTTGTTTTTAAATATACTACAGTTCATAATCAAAAGTTTATTAGTAAAGCATTAGCTTAAATTTTTTTAGTCAATGAATGTTTATTAAATAATTTAATTTGCCAGATATTGATCTAGGTACAGGGATTAAATCAGAAATTTAATAAATGATAAACCAGGATTATTGTCTTTGTGGTGGTTAAATTATGGTGGGAAGGGAGGATCAGTAAATCATTTTTAAAAGTTAAGTACAAATTATGTTATAAGGTAATAACGGCTATGGGTGAAAAAGGTAGAGCAGAATATAAGAATATGAAATGTCAGAGAAGGAATGTATCAGGAAGAATTTTATAGTTGGTAAGGGTTGACAGGGGCTTCCCAGGTGAATCTAGTGGTAAACAACCATCTCTGCCAATGCAGGAGACTTAAGAGACATGGGTTCAATCCTTGGGTTGGGAAGATCCCCTGGAAGAGGGCACAGCAATCCACTCCAGTATTCTTGCCTGGAGAATCCCATGGACAGAGGAGCCTGGCAGGCTACATACAGTCCATGGGGTCGCACAAAGTTGGATACAACTGAAGTGACTTCACACACACACACACACACACAATGGCTGACTACATTGAGAGGATGACTTTGTAGCAAAAGTTTGAAGGAGAAAGAAATTATATGTGTTTGTGTCCTGGGAGAAGAATATTTCAAGCAGTTAACATGAAACAGCTCAAAAGCCCTATGATTAGGATGTGTCTGGTACAGTAAGGACAGTGTGACCCAGATGGGAAGAGTAGGGGATGAAGACAGGTCATAGAAGACTAGATCATTCAAGTCCTTGGATGCCTTAATAAGGTCTCAGGATTTAACTAAGAGTGATTTGAGGAGCTATTAGACATTTTGATGGAGACCGATACACTATGGCTTATGTCTTAAGGAATCTCTGTGGCTGCTACACTGAAAATAGATTATGGGGAGTATAATTATAGGAAGAAGCAAGAGAACCAGTTGGGACATGCACTGGTCAGTTTTACGTGTAAACCTGGCTAGGTGGTAGCACCCAGTTACTTATTCAAATATGAATCTCGGGGTGACTGTGAAGGTATTTTTATCAACGTGGATAATATGCATGATCAGTTGACTAACTGAGATATATACTTTCAGTCATGTGGGTGGGCCTCATCCAGTAAGTTCATGGTCTTAAGGACAAAAATTGAAGTTTCCTAGAGTAGAATATTTCCTGATAGCTCAGTTGGTAAAAAATCCACCTGCAGTGAAGGAGATCCCAGTTCGATTCCTGGGTCTGGATGATCCACTGGAGAAGGGACAGGCTACCCACTCCAGTATCCTTGGGCTTCCCTTGTGGCTCAGCTGATAAAGAATCTACCTGCAATGCGGTAGACCTGGGTTCCATCCCTGAGTTGGGAAGATCCCGTGGAGAAGGGAATGGTTACCCATTCCAATATTCTGGCCTGGAGAATTCCATGGACAGACACGACTGAGCGACTTTCACTTCACTTCAGAGTAGAAGAAGTTCTACTTCAAGACCACAGCATTAACTCCTGTCTGAGTTTACAGTGTGCAAGACTGTCCTACAAATTTTTGAACTTTCCAATCCCACAACTGTGTGAGCCAACTCCTTAAAATAAGTCTTTTCATCTTGTCTGTGTCTATGAGTTTCCCAGGTGTTGCAGTGGTAAAGAATCTGCCTGCCAGTGCAGGATACATAAAGAGAGATATAAAGAGACATAAAGAGAGGAGGAAATGGCAACCCACTCCAGTATTCTTGCCTGGAGAATCCCATGGACAGAGGAGCTTGGTGAGCTTCAGTCCAGAGGGTCGCAAAAAGTCAGACATGACTGAGCACACACAGAGACCATAGATCTATATATCTGTAGGTAAACACAATCAATAGGATATGTAGATTTCTGTATGATATATACAGCAAGTCCCCTACATACGAACATTTCCTTTCTAAGAGGGCATTCTTAAGTCCAATTTGTTCATAAGTCCAACAAAGTTAGGCTTAGGTTCCCAACTAACACAATCGGCTATATAATACTGTACTGTAATAGGTTTATAATACTTTTCCCACAAATAATATATAAAAAGAAATACAAAAAGTAAAGAAAACATTTTTAATCTTACAGTACAGTACCTTGACAAGTACAGTAGTATAGTATAACAGCTAGCATTCAGGGGCTAGCATCAAGTGAACAGGAAAGAAGAGTTCCTGACTGGAGGAAGGATGAGCAGGTGTGAGATAGAGCTGAAGGATTGTCAGTGATAGGAGTCAACCGGAGGGCAAGCTATCTCATCACCTGGTCCCACTGTCTCAATTATTTTCACTATTGTTTCTGTCTTTATCACTTGGCACTTCTTACCAGGACTAGCTTCATCACCACTGCTTTTCATGCTTGCTTCTAGAAATCCAGAGCTTCAAATAAAGATACTGTATTGCTGTACAGTACTATACAATAAAGCACACAAAAGTACAATCACTTGTAGAGGATTCATGCGCATGACAAATGTATGCCAAACATGTGAACTAACTTAGGTGATTTTACATGCAAACGCATATCTGAATCTTTGAAAGTTCGTGACTTGAACGTTCATATGTAGGGGACTTACTATACTTACTATACATGTTTGTGTATGTATACATATATATGTGCATATATATATATGCATTATATATGTATATACACACACACCTTATTGCTTCTGTTTCTCTGGACAATCTTGACTGAAAAACAAGGCTGTTGCTATAATCCTTGTAAGACAAACTGGTGGCTGAGAACAGGATGGTATTGGTGTGGTAGTGAGAATCACCTGATTCTGCATTTATTTTACTGCCGCTGATGTCTATAGAGTATCATCTTTAGAAGTAATTCATCTGAAGTCTGAAAACAATTTACTATGCCACGATGATTCCACCTGTTTGTTTGTTTTTTTTTAAAGGGAGGGTAAAAGTTAGACGTCTGGGAATTTTCTAGACTGTAATTTGAAAGACACTTAACCTCTGCTCAGAATTGGTGGCCCTATTCCCAAGCCCCCACCACTGCTGTGAAAGGGAAAGGGAGAAGGCTGAAGGTATAACCTAAGGGTGTCAACTGTTACTTATTGAACAAGAACCTGCACACACGATGTCAGTGATGTGATTAATCATCCTCTGGTCCAAAAAGAAGGTCGTTCATGCTGAAATTTTGATTTATGTGTGCTCTTGCATTATCTTCTAAACCCTAGCCACTTGCCAGCATGCACACGCTAATGAGTTGGCATTTGTGTAGGACTTTAGAAACATTAAATAATGAATCCCTCTAGAACATCTTCTTGTGTTACATCCTACTCAATTTCTAAGTGGAGAAAATACACATGATGCATAATTTGACTAAATCTTCACATCAAGGGGGCAGAGAAGTAAGGAATAATTAAATGTGTTCCAACATTATATTATAGAATAATTAAATGTGCCTCATAGAGCCCACTGGCCATCACAGACCCAAATAACTGAAGATTTCAACTTTATCAAGGAAATTAGGAGAGTAGGCTAATCTTCAAAGGACTTTTTTATTTACTAGAGTTAATATTATATAATATTCCTTGTGGCTTAGCCATTTTTCTCCAGCTAGCATGATGCTCTCTCACAAACTGACTACTTTTTAATGAATCACAACTTACATGTAAATGTAACCCTCTTCTTTAAAATAGTAAGGTAATAAATTTTATAATTTTTTGTCCTTTTAAAAACTGTTTCTTTGACATGGAGTTAAAATTCATTGCTCTACTACTATAGTAAAATGCCTTGTAGTGCTCATGTTTGGCTTTGATCACCAACTACTACTAAACATATCTGTGTGTCTGAAACTTTGCAACGCTATGTCATAAACCAAAATGCTAACAGCAATAATCTATGTGAAGATGGCAGCTGCTGAGATACCAAAACAGATTTTCTCTCAAAAGCACCGTTTTTTCCACCTGCACCTTACAATGCACAGAAAAGAAATTTACATAGTCATAGCAGGTATATGGTAAAGAACATGAGATTTTTACTAAGAGAAAATATGCATCCTAAAACATATGCTGATCTGCACTAACCTGGCCTTCTCATGTTTGGTGATGAACAGAAATCAAGGCCCAATATTTCTGCAAGTTAGACAGTTTTATGTAATAATTTACCGTATTAAGCAAGACCTCCAGGGGACTTTGTTCTTAGGGTCATTATGAGTGAAAACAAACAAACAAAAAAAAACCCTAAACAACACAACTACTCCCTTTTGAAGATGACTGCTAGAAAGGTTACCTTGAAACTAAATAGAATATGAGGAAAAAAAATTTTTTTTAATAACCTAAGAAGTAATGACTATGGGCATGGATTTGCAGCCAGCCTTATTGACATCAGCTGGAGGGGTGGGGCCAAGAAACTCCAAGCTTTATCTTGGTTTGTGGTGCTCCTAGACTGGTAGTGCCCTCAGGTGCCCAACAGAAGCAAATGCAAATCCTCGAGAGTAAGACTCTATCTGTATTGTATTAATAGATCTTCAAGGGATTTCATGAGTGCAGTAATAATGGGAAAATAAAACTAAGTAGGTACCAAAGAAGACATTTGGAAGGGAATCAAAGGAAAAAAATACTTACAATGATCTCATTTAAAAACTGTATTTACAAGATTTAAAGAAAAAAAATGGTAAGCTTTAAAATATCTTTAGGGTACAGAAGGAAATGGGCTTCCCGAGTTATTCAGTGGTAAAGAATCCACTAGACAATGCAGGAGACATGGGTTCAATCCCTGGGTTGGGAAGATTCCCTGGAGGAGGAAATGGCAACCTACTCCAGTATTCTTGCCTGGAGAATCCCACGGAGAGAGGAGCCTGGTAGGCTATAGTCTGTCCATAGGGTCGCAAAAGAGTCAGACACAACTGAGTGAGCACAGCAACAACAGCACAATGTCTACTTAAAAAATAAAGACTGCATTAGATTAAAAAAAGACTGCATGGTGTTCACAAGAGTCACATTTAAAACGTAGACACACAAAGAGTGAAAGGAAAAGAACAAAGAACTCACATCAAATAAAACTGATTTGGTTTTACTAATATCAGAACTAAACTGACCCTAAGATAAAAATGTTTTGATTAATGTAAAATTTATTAAGATAAAATAAATACTGATTGTGAAAAATTGTGAAATAAAATATGAAAGAAATACAAGGAGAAATAGACAAATCATTAATCATAGCAAAATTTTAAAATACTTTTTCAATAAATAGTAGGGAAAATAGAAAAAAAACATATTTTGCTGTATTTAGTAGCCGGGGAATATACAGTCTTTTTAAGTACTATTGGAACAATTATGAATATTGACCTTTTTATGGGCCATAAATCAAATTTTATTAAATAGCTAAGGATAAAAATAACAACAATTAAGCTAAATTAAATGGGAAAAAAGATATTTGGGAAAATGTCCTTTTATTTGAAAATTAAGAATTTAACTTCTAAGTAATCCTTGTGTCAGAGAATAAAATAGGAAAACATCAGCTAAATTATAACAATAATAAAAACTTTAGCTCATATTAAACTTTGCATTATAGAATGCAGCTAAAGTTCCACACAGAGGAAAAAAAAAATTACATGTAGGAGAAAGAAAGAGACTAATGAGCTAAATATCTATATTATACAGGAGAAACAAAACAGGGAAAATAAAAAATAGAAACAGAAATTAATACAATAGAAAATGTTCAATAAAGAGCATTTAAAAAGCCCAAATTGTTTTTTGTCAAAAACTACTGTTAAATTGATGACCCCTTAGTGTCATCCTGCTTATTTAACTTATATGCAGAGTACATCATGAGAAATGCTGAGCTGAATGAAGCACAAGCTGGAATCAAGATTGCTAGGAGAAATATCAATAACCTCAGATATGCAGATGACCCCACCCTTATGGCAGAAAGCAAAGAACTAAAGAGCCTCTTGATGAAAGTGAAAGAGGAGAGTGAAAAAGTTAGCTTAAAGCTCAACATTCAGAAAACTAAGATCATGCCATCTGATCCCATCACTTCATGGAAAATAGATGGGGAAACAGTGGAAACAGTGTCAGACTTTATTTTTCTGGGCTCCAAAATCACTGCAGATGGTGATTGCAGCCATGAAATTAAAAGACACTTACTCCTTGGGAAGGAAAGTTATGAGCAACCTAGACAACATATTAAAAAGCAGAGATATTACTTTGCCAACAAAGGTCCATCTAGTCAAGGGTATGGTTTTTCCAGTAGTCATGTATGGATGTGAGAGTTGGACTATAAAGAAAGCTGAGTGCCAAAGAATTGATGCTTTTGAACTGCAGTGTTGGAGAAGACTCTTGGGAGTCCCTTGGACTGCAAGGAGATCCAACCAGTCCATTCTAAAGGAGATCAGTCCTGGGTGTTCATTGGAAGGACTGATGCTGAAGCTGAAACTCCAATACTTTGGCCACCTGATGGGAAGAACTGACTTATTTGAAAAGATCCTGATGCTGGGAAAGACTGAAGGCAGGAGGAGAAGGGGATGACAGAGGATGAGATGGTTGGATGGCATCACTGACTTAATGGAGATGAGTTTGGGTAAACTCCAGGAGTTGGCAATGGACAGGGAAGCCTGGCGTGCTGTGGTCCATGGGGTCACAAAGAGTCAGACACTACTGAGTGACTGAATTGAACTGCTAAAATTGATGACCCCTTAGATTAGTTTAATTATGACAAAAGAGAGGAGGCCCAAGTTGTTGCTGTTTAGCTGCTAAATCGTGTCTCACTCTTTGGAATCCCAGGGACTATAACCCGCCAAGTCCCTGTGTCCATGGAATTCTCCAGGCAAGAGTACTCGAGTGGGTTGCCATTTCCTTCTCCAGGGTATCTTCCTGACCCAGGGGTCAAACCCACATCTTCTGCATTGGTAGGCGGATTCTTTACCACTGAGCCAACAGGGAAGCCCAGAGGCCCAAGTAAATAGCATCAAAAACAAAGTGAAGACATTTTGCCCAATCCTATAGATACAAAGAAATATTAATAGCATTATGTAAACAACTTGCAGTAACAAGTTTACACCTTTAGATAAAGCAGATACATTTGTGGAAAAACAGATTCATCCAAAAGTGATTCTAGAAGGAAAAGCTAAATAGTATTAATAAATACACAGATGCTAAGAAATTAAACCATTAATCAAAAACCTTTCCACAAAGAAACTCCAATTGCAAATGGTTTCTTTAATGGATTCTGCCAAATATTCAAAGAAGGAAATAATTCCATCTTCTCAAACTATTTCAGGAAATAAAAGTAGAAATTACACATCTGCACACAGTTGTATGACACTACTACAATATTGAAAAAACACTGGCAAGAATATTTCAGGAAACTTAAATAATGTCACTTTCACTCGTAAATATAGATGCAAATCTCTAACATCAAACATTAGATAATTAAATCCATAGATTAATATATCTAAACAAGAATCCTGTATCATCTTCTTGTAAAACCCAGGGGTGTACTGCATTTCAGTTGCAGTGCTTACCACTCAGAATTAGCACAGACTTCCTAAGTGGCTTCCCTGGTGGTTCATATGGTAAAGTGTCTGCCTACAATGCAGGAGACCCAGGTTCAATCCCTGGGTCGGGAAGATCCTCTGGAGAAGGAAATAGCAATCTGCTCTAGTACCCGGAAAATCCCATGGACGGAGGAGCCTTGTATGCTACAGTCCATGGGGTCGCAAAGAGTCAGACATGACTGAGCGACTTCACTTTCACTTTCCTATGTGGCTCAGTTCAATTCAGTTCAGTCACTTAGTTGTGCCGAATCTTTGCAACCCCATGAATGGCAGCACGCCAGGCCTCCTGTCCATCACCAACTCCCGGAGTTCACCCAGACTCACGTCCATCGAGTCAGTGATGCCTTCCAGCCATCTCATCCTCTGTCGTCCCCTTCTCCTCCTGCCCCCAATCCCGCCCAGCATCAGAGTCTTTTCCAATGAGTCAACTCTTCGCATGAGGTGGCCAAAGTACTGGAGTTTCAGCTTTAGCATCATTCCTTCCAAAGAAATCCCAGGGCTGATCTCCTTCAGAATGGACTGGTTGGATCTCCTTGCAGTCCAAGGGACTCTCAAGAGTCTTCTCCAACACCACAGTTCAAAAGCATCAATTCTTCAGCGCTCAGCCTTCTTCACAGTCCAACTCTCACATCCATACATGACCACAGGAAAAACCATAGCCTTGACTAAACGAAACTTTGTTGGCAAAGTAACGTCTCTGCTTTTGAATATGCTATCTAGGTTGGTCATAACTTTCCTTTCAAGGAGTAAGCGTCTTTTAATTTCATGGCTGCAGTCACCATCTGCAGTGATTTTGGAGCCCAGAAAAATAAAGTCTGACACTGTTTCCACTGTTTCCCCATTTATTTCCCATGAAGTGATGGGACTGGATGCCATGATCTTCGTTTTCTGAATGTTGAGTTATAAGCCAACTTTTTCACTCTCCACTTTCACTTTGATCAAGAGGCTTCTGAGTTCCTCTTCACTTTCTGCCATAAGGGTGGTGTCATCTACATATCTGAGGTGATTGATATTTCTCCTGGCAATCTTGATTCCAGCTTGTGCTTTTTCCAGCCCAGGGTTTCTCATGATGTACTCTGCATATAAGTTAAATAAACAGGGTGACAATATACAGCCTTGACGTACTCCTTTTCCTATTTGGAACTAGTGTGTTGTTCCATGTCCAGTTCTAACTGTTGCTTCCTGACCTGCATACAAATTTCTTAAGAGGCAGATCAGGTGGTCTGGTATTCCCATCTCTTTCAGAATTTTCCACAGTTTATTGTGATCCACACAGTCAAAGGATTTGGCATAGTCAATAAAGCAGAAGCAGAGGTTTTTCTGGAACTCTCTTGCTTTTTTGATGATCCAGAGGATGTTGGCAATTTGATCTCTGGTTCCTCTGCCTTTTCTAAAACCAGCTTGAAATTTTAAGTGGGTTTTAAGTTGGTTTTTGAACTTTTCTAAAACCAACTTCCTAAAATCAGGAAGTTCATGGTTCACATATTGCTGAAGCCTGGATTGGAGAATTTTGAGCATTACTTTACTAGTGTGTGAGATGAGTGCAATTGTGCGGTAGTTTGAGCATTCTTTGGCACTGCCTTTCTTTGGGATTGGAATGATAACTGACCTTTTCCAGTCCTGTGGCCACTGCTGAGTTTTCCAAATGTGCTGGCATATTGAGTACAGCACTTTCACAGCACCATCTTTCAGAATTTCAAATAGCTCAACTGGAATTCCATCACCTCCACTAGCTTTGTTCACAGTGATGCTTTCTAAGGCCCACTTGACTTCACATTCCAGGATGTCTGGCTCTAGGTCAGTGATCACACCATCGTGATTATCTTGGTTGTGAAGATCTTTTTTGTACAGTTCTTCTGTGTATTCTTGCCACCTCTTCTTAATATCTTCTGCTTCTATTAGGTCCATACCATTTCTGTCCTTTATCAAGCCCATCTTTGCATGAAATGTTCCCTTGCTATGTCTAATTTTCTTGAAGAGATCTCTAGTCTTTCCCATTCTGTTGTTTTCCTGGTCGGCAGCTGGGAGGAGCTACCCCATGCCCCCACGCCCGAGGCCAGGGGCAGCGGCTGGGAGGAGCAACCCCAAGCCCAAGCAGCCCTGGCTGCACCAGCGCAGGAGGGCCTAGAGGCTCTATCCCACGTTGAAGGTCAGGAAGGGTGGTGGTGAGGAGATAACCCTCGCCCACGGTAAGGAGCAATGGCTGCACTTTGCTGGAGCAGCCGTGAAGAGATATCCCATGCCCAAGGTAAGAGAAACCCAAGTAAGACAGTAGGTGTTGCAAGAGGGCATCAGAGGGCCGACACACTGAAACCATACTCACAGAAAACTAGTCAATCTAATCACACTAGGACCACAGCCTTGTCTAACTAAGAAACTAAGCCATGCCCATGGGGCAACCCAAGATGGGCAGGTCATGGTGGAGAGATCTGACAGAATGTGGTGCACTGGAGAAGGGAATGGCAAACCACTTCAGTATTCTTGCCTTGAGAACCCCATGAACAGTATGAAAAGGCAAAATGATAGGATACTGAAAGAGGGACTCCCCAGGTCAGTAGGTGCCCAATATGCTACTGGAGATCAGTGGAGAAATAACTCCAGAGAGAATGAAGGGATGGAGCCAAAGCAAAAACAATACCCAGCTGTGGATGTGATTGGTGATAGAAGCAAGGTCCGATGCTGTAAAGAGCAATATTTCATAGGAACCTGGAATGTCAGGTCCATGAATCAAGGCAAATTGGAAGTGGTCAAACAAGAGATGGTAAGAGTGAATGTCGACATTCTAGGAATCAGCTAACTAAAATGGACTAGAATGGGTGAATTTAACTCAGATGACCATTATATCTACTACTGCAGGCAGGAATCCCTCAGAAGAAATGGAATAGCCATCATGGTCAACAAAAGAGTCTGAAATGCAGTACTTGGATGCAATCTCACAAATGACAGAATGATCTCTGTTCGTTTCCAAGGCAACCCATTCAATATCACAGTAATCCAAGTCTATGCCCCAACCAGTAACGCTGAAGAAGCTGAAGTTGAACAGTTCTATGAAGACCTACAAGACCTTTTAGAACTAACACCCCCAAAAGATGTCCTTTTCATTATAGGGGACTGGAATGCAAAAGTAGGAAGTCAAGAAACACCTGGAGTAACAGGCAAATTTGGCCTTGGAGTATGGAATGAAGAAGGGCAAAGACTAATAGAGTTTTGCCAAGAAAATGCACTGGTCATAGCAAACACCCTCTTCCAACAACACATGAGAAGACTCTATACATGGACATCACCAGATGGTCAACACCGAAATCAGACTGATTATATTCTTTGCAGCCAAAGATGGAGAAGCTCTATACAGTCAACAAAAACAAGACCAGGAGCTGACTGTGGCTCAGACCACGAACTCCTTATTGCCAAATTCAGACTTAAATTGAAGAAAGTAGGGAAAACCACTAGACCATTCAGGTATGACCTAAATCAAATCCCTTATGATTATACAGTGGAAGTGAGAAATAGATTTAAGGGCCTAGATCTGTTAGATAGAGTGCCTGATGAACTATGGAATGAGGTCCGTGACATAGTACAGGAGACAGGGATCAAGACCATCCCCATGGAAAAGAAATGCAAAAAAGCAAAATGGCTGTCTGGGGAGGCCTTACAAATAGCTGTGAAAAGAAGAGAAGTGAAAGCAAAGGAGAAAAGGAAAGATATAAGCATCTGAATGCAGAGTTCCAAAGAATAGCAAGAAGAGCTAAGAAAGCCTTCTTCAGTGATCAATGCAAAGAAATGTGGCTCAGTGGTAAAGAATCTGCCTTCCAATGCAGCAGATGCAGGAGACTCGGGTTCCATCCTAGGATGGAAGATCCCCTGGAGGAGGAAATGGCTACTCACTCCAGTATTCTTGTCTGGAAAATTCCACGGACAGAGAAGTCTGGCGAGCTACAGTCCACAGGATTGCAGAGTACGACACGAGAGGGCAATTGAGCAGGAGCACGAGCTGCAGGTTTAAAGAGCAGAGTCATCAACAAGACTACCTTGATTGCAGGCTCTGGCAATACTTTGGGAGGTCCCAGTGTCAAAGACAAAGACCACTGGGGTTCCTGGGGGAAAACAAGATGGCATCCAGGTGATAAGGTCTAACCTTTTCGTTTGTGCTTCATCTGGTTTCACTTGCCTGTAAGGAGCCGTTTGCAGGGATCTTGTTCCGACACAACGGATTAGAGTTCCCAGCTCTGAATCTCGGTGCAGGACACCCTAACTTGGTGGCATGTGCAGAAGCTCTGTTCTTCTCCTGGTTCAAGATAGCATGGGTGCGCGGACTGCAGAGATGCGTCTGCCTTAGCAGTCTGCCCGCGTTTGACCAGTGCGCCTGTGCCCAGACCCTGAAGAGCCCCGCCCCTCCCTCCTGGAGGAGATCCCTGCAAGGCAGCCTTGCCCACAGCCTTTGGGCACAGCGAGTGTCTAAAGCACAAAGTTGCACATCTCCATTAAAAAAAAAAAAAAAAAGATTTGGAGAATTGCATTGAAACAAGTATAATATCATACAAGAAACGAATTGCCAGTCTAGGTTTGATGCAGGATACAGGATGCTTGGGGCTGGTACACTGGGATGACCCAGAGGGATGATATGGGGAGGGAGGTGGGAGGGGGGTTCAGAATTGGGAACACGTGTACACCCGTGGCAGATTCATGTTGATGTATGGCAAAACCTATACAATATTGTAAAGTAATTACCCTCTAATTAAAATAAATAAATTTAAATTAAAAAAAAGAAAAAAAACAACTTTATTTGATTTATTTACTAATCTGCACTGGGTCTTAGTTACCGCATGCAGGATCTTCCATCTTCATTACATAGCATGCAGAATCTTTAGTTGAGCTTGCGAAATCTTAGTTGTGATGTGTGGGACTTAGTTCCTTCATCAGCGACCCAACTCAGGACCCGAGCGTGGAGTCTTAGCCACTGAGCCACTAGGGAAGTCCCTTCCACTCATTGATTAAGCTTACCTTTGATTCTGAACTGAACTCAATCAGTCTTATTCTATGGCGTAAGTGACACCAGGCAAGAGGACCCTTACTGGGGACTGACTTGAGAGTGTTGGTCACACCAGGTTTCCCAAACCCACACTTCTGACTGACTGGTTATAAATCCAGGAGTTTCCACAAACCCTCCCAGGTCTGATAATTTGCTAGAATGTCTCAAAGAATTTTTATAATAACAATTTCATTATGAAGTATACAGATCAGGGACTTCCCTGGTGATTCAGACAGTAAAGAATCTGCCTGCAATGCAGGTGACCCATGTCCCATCTCTAGGTCAGGAAGATTTTCTGGAGAAGGAATGGCAACCCACTCCAGTATTCTTGCCTGGGGAATTCCATGGACAGAGGAGCCTGGTGGGCTACACTCCATAGCCTTGCAGAGTGGGACACGACTAGGTGAATAACACACACCTATAGATCCGGAGGCCCAGCCAAATGAAGACACATAGAGAGCAGGAGGGGAGGCTGGGTTTATCATTGAATCGATCAACATACTGATAATTTACTGCAATAGTAGACCAGAAGAGAAAAATCTAATTTTCTCAATAGATGCAGCAGAAATGCATCTTCCATTCATACTGCTGCTGCTGCTAAGTCGCTTCAGTCATGTCAGACTCTGTGTGACCTCATAGACAGCAGCCCACCAGACTCCCCCGTCCTTGGATTTCTCCGGGCAAGAACACTGGAGTGGGTTGCCATTTCCTTCTCCAATGCATGAAAAGTGAGAGTGAAGTCGCTCAGTTGTGTCCGACTCTTAGCGACCCCATGGAATGCAGCCCACCAGGCTCCCCTGTCCCTGGGATTCTCCAGGCAAGAACACTGGCATGGGTTGCCATCTAAGACTCTATAAATGAGGACTTAATAATAGTCACTGTAGATATTTCCCATCTCATGCTCAGGAGACACATCTGGTCATTAAATTCTCCAGTTTTCTGGAGATATTATTAAATTCTTCAGTTTTTAATTGAACTTTTCTCCAGTTTTATTGAGATATTATTGACATACAACATATGTAACTATAAGATGCAGAATGTGAGAATTTTATACACTTATTGTATAATATTATAATGTAGGGCTTCCCTGGTGGTGCAGATGGTGAAGAATCTGCCTGCAATGCAGCAGACCTGGGTTCAATCCCTGGGTTAGGAAGATCCCCTGGAGAAGGAAATGGGAACCCACCCCAGGATTCTTGCCTGGGGAATTCCATGGACAGAGGGGCCTGGCAGGCTAGAGTCTATGGGGTCAAAAAGAGTAAGACATGACTGTGTCACTAACACTTTACTTATCACAATTAAGTTAGTGAACACTTTCATCCACTCATATATTTGCCATTTGTGTGTGTGTGTGGTGATAACTTTTAAGATCTTCTATCTTGAAACTTTTAAGAATATAATACAGTATTGTTAATTATAGTCACTATGCAGTACACATTCCAGACCTTATTAGCTGTATCATTTATAAGTCCTTTTTAAAAATTAGTCTTTTCTTTCTGTCTGTGACTGGCCTTGGTTGTCTCTCACTGGGACTACTTGAACTGCCTTTTTGTTATTTTCTTTACTATTGCTCATCTGCCATTTCTACCCTAAACTTTATAATAGTTTAATCTGTTTACTTTGCTCAATATTTTTCATCAAATTTCCATGGTTTAGAGCATGAAACTTGATACTTTGAGGCTCCCTATACCACTGGACAATCTTCCCTCATATTAATTAAAACCAATACAATATTGTAAAGTAATTAGCCTCCAATTAAAATAAATAAAATTATATTAAAAAAAAAGAAACATCAAACTTCCAACTTCAAAAGTTGCCATGCCTACTCATGTTTTAGGAATTTTTAACAGTTAAATGCAATAAAAATTATGGCTTATATTTACATAGCTTTTAGTCTGAGAGAGATGTGCTCTAATTTGTATTACAGTGTTTTATTTTATAATAGAGAGTATTATTATAATCCCTTCTTTCCTTTTTTTAAAGATTTTCTTTAGCACAGTTTTAAGCTCACTGCAAAATTCAGAAAAGGTACAAATATTTCCCATATACCCTCTGTCCCCACACATCTTCTCAATGTCCCCCACCAGAGTGGGACATTTGTTACATCTGATGAACCTACTTTGACACACCATAATCCTCCAAAGTTCATATTTTACTTTAGAATTCACCTTTGACATTGCACATTCCAGGGCCTGGAAAAACGAGCAAAGACACGTATTATTATAGTATCATACAGACAATTTTAACTGCCCTACAGGTCTCAGTGCTCTGCCTACTTGATTCTTCTTTCTCCCTCCAATATTTGGCAATCACTGATTTTTTTTACTCTCTCCATAGTTTGGCCTTTTCCAGAATGTTGTATAGTTTAAATCATTCAATATACAGCCTTTCACACTGACTGAAAGCAATAGGCTTTCAGATTCTTCCATGTCTTTTTTTAGCGTTGAGTAACATTCCGTTGTCTTGATGAACCACAGTGTGTCTATCTATTCACCTACTAAAAAACAGGGCTTCCCAGGTGGTGCTGTGGTAAAGAATCCACCTACCAATGCAGAAGACACTGGAGACACAGGTTGGATGCCTTGGTCAGGAAGATCCCCTGGAGTAGGAAATGGCAACCCACTCCAGTATTCTTGCCTGGGAAATCCCAGGGACAGAGGACCCTGGTAGTCTACAGTCCAGGGATCATAAAGAGTTGGACACAACTGAACAGGCATACACTGAAAGACAAGTTGGTTGTTTCCAAGTTTTGGCAATTCTGAATAAAGATGTTATAACAGCCTTGTACATGTTTATGTGTAGACACACATTTTCAACTTCTTTGGGTAAATACCAAGGAACACAATTGCTAGATCATATGGTAAGAGTATGTTTCAGTTCAGTTCAGTTCAGTCCTTCAGTCATCTCTGACTCTTCATGACTCCATGGACTGCAGCACGCCAGGCGTCCCTGTCCATCACCAACTCTCGGAGTTTGCTCAAACTCCTGTCATCGAGTCGGACATCCAACCATCTCATCCTCTGTTGTCCCTTCTCCTCCTGCCTCCAATCTTTCCCAGCATCAGGGGTTTTTCCAATGAGTTAGTTCTTCCCATCAGGTGGCCAAAGTATTGGAGTTTCAGCTTCAGCATCAGTCTATCCAATGAATATTCAGATCCTTTAGGATTGACTAGTTTGATCTTGCAATTTAAGGGACTCTTAAGAGTCTTCTCCAACACCACAGTTCAAAAGCATCAATTCTTTGGTGCTCAGTTTTGTAAGAAACTGCCAAACTGTTTTTCAAAGTAGCTGTATCCCTTCTTTCTTGATGAGGTAACCGAGGACACACGATGTTGAGTCACTTTTTCTAACTAAAGGCAGACCTGGGATCAGAATTCAGTTCTCGGAACTGCTAGTTTACTGCTCCTTTAAATTGGAGTAACCTTTTTATACGAATTTTGGCTCACAAAGTCATTCCTCAATAGTGACAAACTGTTTTGGTCACTCTATGACAGGTTTTTTTTTTTTTTTTAATTTATATTTACCTTTTCCCCTGTCCTTCCTGTCCTGTGTTCTTGGTTACTAGACATTTTCTCTTCCTTGTCTCATTTGTCTATGCCTTTGTCAGAAGAAAGATGAAATTATAGAAGATAGAGTCAGTTCTGTTCTTTCTCTTTCTCTTAGTCTGGGACTACAACATGGAATATTTTATTTGTATCCAACTTGGAGAACACATATGACTATGTTCATGGCTTATTGATAACTAAATAAGGCTATTTCTTTTTGATCAGACTTTCTATTTATTTCTTTATTTTTGGCTGTGCTGGATCTTCATTGCTACACGTGGGCTTTCTCTAGTTGCAGTGCATGGGCTTCTCCTTGTGGTGGCTTCTCTTGTTGCAGAGCATGGGTTCTAGACACGTGGGCTTCAGGAGATGCAGCATGTGGGCTCACTAGTTGCAGATCGCAAGTTCTAGAGTGCAGGCTAAGTAATTGTGGACTCAGGCTTAGTCACCGCATGGCATGTAGAATCTTCCCAGACTAGGCGTCCAATCTGTTTTCCCTGTGTTGGCAGGCAGATTCCTAACCACTGAACTACCAGGGGATTCCCAGGAAGCTTATTTCTATAATTCATCTACATTAGTTTTCTCTCTGTTTTTTTTTTTTTTTTTTTTAAAGAGAAAAGTTTTTGCCAATACATAAAATTAAGTTTAAATTAATTTCATCAAGTAATACTTTTGAAGGCTTTATTTTCTTCTATCCTGTTTATGCTATAGGGTTACTTGCTCAGTTGTATCTGACTCTTTGTGACCTCATGGACTGTAGCCTGCCAGAATCCCCTGTCCATGGGATTTTCCAGGCAAGAATACTGGAGTGGGTTGCCATTCACTTCTCCAGGGGATCTTCCTGACCCAGGGATCGAACCCCCGTTTCCTACATACTTAGGTATAATTTGTTATCTTTAAATCTAGGAGGAGTTCAGAAGGCATGCCTGGTCAATATACCAAAGAGGATTAAGTTCATACTTGAGGGCGATTTGCACTGGTGTCACTTTTCTAACCTAGCCTTTTTTAATAGCATTTAAGCATTATCTGTTTTAATAATCAATTAGCAGAAAATTTTAAACATGTAGCTAGTCAACATTTGAGTTTTGATTGATTGCTTATTGACCAACATATACAATATTTTAAAATCTTATGCACTTTAGTTATTTGCATGATTTAATATTTTCAACAGCTGCTGCCAACTATTCACATCACAGATTGCTATATGTTCCAAATGATAGGAAAAAAGGGCTGACTTGCCAATTGTGAACCTGTAACTTTGTTACAAAAGCAACACATTGAATCATCCAAGAAGTACATTAAGTAAACCTGGACTGCACATATTTTTAAATTGAAAATATCAGAATTAATTTACTGAAAACCCCCATGGGAACTAACTATATGTCACAGGTGCCAAATTAGAAATCTCCAGGTTATAAGATCATAACCCCTAGAGGAATATTTATCTGTATGTTTACTTAATATCTAACAGCATGTAAAATTTATTTATTAATATGCCTGCAGGTTTTTCTCTAATCCCACTTCTCAAGATGCACACACATAGATAGAAAGCCAGGAGGGGGTGAATTGCCCTGGAACTGTTTCCATCTAAGCTGAAAAATATGGTTATAATGGGAAAAGCAAAAGTTTCTCTCCTTCTGACCTTGAACATTTATGCACATCCAAAGTAAAATATGTGGACAAATTCTAAGACCTACCTTCATGGCGTCTTCCCTGCGATACCTTAGTCCAATCTACAGTGAGCATTGATTGCACTGCCTTTGAGTATAACTTATCTATAGGCCTTATTTTATCATCCCTTCAATTATAGTTTATAGGGATCACTCTTATTTCCTTTGGATGCTCTACATTAATAGAGATCTTGGTGTGATCATTTGTTTTAATACGTGACACATAGCAAAGTGACTTTGTACATTGACATCTACCAAATATTTATTAAATGCTTTGGATTTGAGTTGAATTATATTTATGTATGTAAAAATTTAAACATGTAAACCAATGAGTAAGGGTAATGATATCAAAAAGGAAGAATAACAGTTTTTTTAAACTGGCAAAGAAATACATTTCAGAAAGTTTTAGAATACAGTTTTCTAAAGTACTTTCATTTTTCAAGAGAAGCTATGATACCTGATGGTATTAAACACGTGGTTTTCTGACATCATTTTTGTCTATACAAAATAAAGTACACAAGTGAAGCGAATGTCTGGATAATTTAAACCAAAACTATTTTGCTTCAATTTTTCTTTGTGTTTTGAGTATAACTATTGATCTGACCTGAAATACCCAATGTTGCCCCTGTGTTATACTTCATTTAGTGTGTATGGACTTAACCATAATGAAGGAAATCTTCTTGAGGCCATAACAGCTAAACTGCAAGCAATACTAATACCAGATATTTGTATAATGCCTTACACATCTCACAAAAGTGCTTTCACATCAATTATTTCATTAGGTCCTCAGGTGGGTGTGTTGGGGCAAGCAAACTGTGAAATAGGTGGCAAATTATTATGACTCACATTTTATAGATATAAAAGAGAGGGATGCATTTTGTATGTTTCTTGCAAATACCTAAATGTCTTGCACAAAAGTCTCTTGCCTATAGAAATCTAGTTGCTTTTTAACATGAAGGTAAATCTTGCTAAAAGTAAAGCCTATTTGTATACATTTGGGACTTGCTATTCACCTAATGTTGTCAAGTAGTGGGGAGTACAAATTAGACTTTTATAACTGTTAATTTCCAGATATTTGTAAATGTCCCATGGGAATATATAAAAGAAACTTATGTGTTCTATAAGGGACTGAGAGTATGCACAGAAGAGATGGCGTTTTGAATTGAATCTTAGAGGATGACTTCAACAATGAGAGAAAAGATTAAGGCTGAAAGTGACAGCTCTCAAATGTAAAACTGCCCATCAGAGTTGACAGTCTGTAGCACGCTTTAGCTTCACAGTAAGTTACCTGGGAGAAAATTATGGAAAATACAGCTAGAAAAGTATCAGTGACCAGATTATGAGTAGCTTAGAATTCCAAACTAGAGATTTTTGGCTCTGCTTGTGTAGGCAATAAGGAAGGTTCTTTGTTGTTTTGTTTTAGGGTAAAAATGTAGGAAACCTTACTCTGATAGGAGATGAGAAGGGAGTTGAGAATGGACTCTTAGGCCAGTATTTTCCAAACACCTCAAAGGACACATACAAAATGTTAACATGTGCATGTGGGCCAAACTGACAAGGTTTCGCCTGTGTGTGGGCTGCCATCTCCCTGAGACCTGCTCCTCCCAGCCTCCCTGAAGGCTGAGAGAATAACTGTAATTTATCTCACTTGACTCTATTGGCTCCACCATCAAAGTGCCTTCTACCTCTATTGGGAAATCCTGCCTTCGGCAAAGGAAGGAGGAAGAGGAGGTAAAGAGGACAAGACAAGGGATATAAGGGGACAAAATGAGAAAGGAAGTAGAAGTGTTATATCATAAAGCCAGTGGTATCATGAGTTAAAGGAGGAGAAACATTTTTAAAAGGGAGAAAGCCAAAAAGACTTGACCGCTGTTTAAAAGTAGTCTTTAGCTCAGTTCAGTTCAGTTCAGTCACTCAGTCATGTCCGACTCTTTGCAACCTCATGGACCACAGCACACCAGGCCTCCCTGTCCATCACCAACTCCTGGAGACCACCCAAACCCATGTCCATTGAGTCGGTGATGCCATCCAACCATCTCATCCTCTGTCATCCCCTTCTCCTCCTGCCCTCAATCTTTCCCAGAATCAGGGTCTTTTCAAATGAGTCAGCTCTTCGCATCGGGTGGCCAAAGTATTGGAGTTTCAGCTTCAACATCAGTCATGGGAGTTCAATTTTTGTAGCCACTCTTGTATGAAAAGCAGTATGGAAGTTCTTCAAAAAATTCAAAATGAACTACCATATGATCCAGCAATTCCATCCCTGGATATGTATCTGAAGGAGTTGAAATCAGTATCTTGAAGGGATATCTGCACACTCACGTTCATTGCAGCATTATTCACAATAGCCAAAATATGGAAACAAGCCAAGTGTCCAACAATGGAAATAGAGAGAAAATGCTATATATATACATATATATATATATATGTATATATATACATGCAGTATGTGTACACACACACATACAATGGAAGACTATGCAGTCATGAGAAAGAAGGAAACCCTGCTGTTCGCAACAACGTGAATAGAGATAAGTTGGACACAAAAACAAATATTGTATGATCTTACTTATATGTGGAATCTAAAAAAGCTGAGCTTATAAAAACAGAATAAAATGGTAGTTACCAGGGCCTTGGGAGTGGGGGAATTGGGAAGATGTTGTTTAAGGGTAAAAATTTACAACTAGTTGATACAGAGGTCCCAGAAATCTAATGCATAACATAGTGATTACAGTCAGCAATACTGTATTAGAAACTTTTTGGACAGTAAGGAGATCAAACCAGTCACTCCTAAAGGACATCAACCCTGAATATTCATTCACTGAAGCTGAAGCACCAAAACGTTGGCCACCTGATGCAAAGGGCTGATTCATTGGAAAAGACCCTGATGTTGGGAAAGATTAAGGCAGGAGGAGAAGGGGGTGACAGAGGATGAAATGATTGGATGGGTATCACCGACTAGATGGACATGAGTTTGAGCAAACTCAAACTCTGGATGATACTGAAGGGCAGAGAATCCTGGCATAATGCAGTCCATGGGGTTGCAAAGAGTCAGACATAACAGCTATTGAACAGCAAAGAGAGGAAATCATAACTGTTCTTAACACAGAAAAGAAATGAAAATATGTGACATGATAAAGATGTCAGCTAATACTACTGCTGTAATCATATTGCAATATATAAATGTATCAAACAATGCCTTGCACGCCTTAAACTTGTCCAATGTCACAGTCAATTATATCTCAATAAAACAAAGAGAAAAAAAAGAAAAATCAAATTGTGTGGAAGCTAAGTGGACACAGGTTAGGACAATGTCATCACTCATTGCTTATTAGAGAGCAGTTTGAGTAGAAAAGATGGCATGAAAGGCAGATTAAGTAGTGACTGGGAGGTAGAGAAGTGATGTGTGCAGGTCACAGTTCTTATAAGAAGCTACTGGGGGAGGGCAAAGAGCAATAATCTGAAAAGAGAGGCAAGGGCTCATTGGGAAATTGAAGACTGGAGTATGTGTGTAGGACTGAGGACAGGAGAAACAAGGAAACAATTGATACAGCAAAATTTGTGCAAGTGAGAGAGAGTGGAATCAAATGCATGAGTAGAGAAATTAACCTTGGCATTGGTTAAAAATATGTCTTTCTTTACTAGAAGTATTGATGGAGAGAGAGCGATTTTGAAGGGAAGAAATGTAAGAACATTCTCACTCAATAGCTTTTGCTTTTTCTGTAAAATAAAATGTGAGCTGGATGGTGATCATTCAACAATTCCTACTAGGGGAAAGGATAGTTGACAAGGTAGAGTGAAGTTAGGTTCAGATGCATCTATCAGTCATGTTCTGAACACTGTGCCCAACAATATGCTAGGTGCTGTAGGGGATGTAAAACATGGATGACGTAATTCTTGTCCTCGAAGGGACACACACATACAAACATCTTTAAAGATAAGGAAATCTTTGCAAACTAAACTATTATTTGCCGCAAAGCACAAAAGCAATCTTATGGAAGAACTAGGGGAGAGGTGAAGAAGCTGAGAAAAGCTTCATGCATTATGTGGGTAAACAGAGGATTCATTTTTAGAAAGAAGCAGAGACCAGAGTCAGCATGGCATACACGGCAGATAGTAGAGGAAGTGGGTGATGAGGAACACAACTGAATACTTTGGAAGGAACCAGAGTGTCTGTGGGGAGTATAAAGATGCATGAAGATCAGTTAGGTATTTACATGCAGGATGGAGGGGAGCATGGAGATAATAGAGGTAGAAACATAATAAACCAGGAAACTGTTGCAGCAAACCAGATATGAGGCTATGCAAGAGTAATGCCCATACCAGAATGGGGAGAGAAAGGGATAAATCTGAGATATATTCTGAAGGATGATTTGCTAAAATAATGTGACAGATTGGATATTGATTGGGAGGAAGCAAAGAATAAACTGTGTTTTTAAGTTTTCACTTCTGGAGATAGAAAAATGATATTAGTGCTGAAATGGAACATCTGGGAAAACAAGACTGTTCTGGGCTGAGGATGATGAGTTTCAGTTTGGGGCTTTTTGATGTTTAGGGGAATAGTAGTGAAGATAGATGATAGGTATTTGTTGGGCATTTCAAGTCTATGATGGGAAAGTACAGGGACTTCTAATTTGAATTATCACCAAGAGGTCATCCCAATGAAGCTTTGGGAAAGAGAACTCACCAGAGAGAGTGCTTGGAGATGCATAGGATCAGAGAATTAAGACTTGAGTTTCAATCAGCATTTCCAGTTAAAAATGAAGAACAAGAAGCCGAGCCTGATAAGGAGGCAAAGCAAAGGATCAGAAAATTTGGGCAACTAATGAATCAACATGTTTTTAAACAGAGCAAGAAGAAAACCTCAATTTTGTTGCAGTCCTGAATATTCATTGGAAAGACTGAGGCTGAAGCTGAAGCTCCAATCCTTTGGCCACCTGATGTGGAGAACTCACTCATTGGAAAAGACCCTGATGCTGGGAAAGATTGAAGGCAAGAGGAGAAGGGGAGGACAGAGGATGAGATGGTTGGATGGCATCACTGACTCAATGGATATGAGTTTAAGCAAGCTCCAGGAGTTGGTGATGGACAGGGGAGCCTGGCATGCTGCAGTCCATACGGTCGCAAAGAGTCGGACATGACTGAGCGACTGAACTGAACTGACAGGTCATGAAGAAATAGAATTGATAAAAAAAATACACTGAATCTGAGCAAAAGGAGATCATTTTAAACCTTCCAGCAATCAATTTCAGTGAAGCAATGGGAGGAGAAGAGAATGAAGGTATGAGGTAAACAGAGAGTGATTATATAAACATGCTCAAATCTTTCCAAAGGAGAGCATGTTAGAATTTCTTAGAGTCTTGAGGAAGTGTTTTGTTGATCATCAGTGAAATTGATGGGGTGTTATACTAGACCCTGCTCACCCCTCAGTCATCTGGAGCAGCTCCATTTACATGTTTGTGAGTATGTGTATGTGAGCACATGTGCCTGTGTGTATGCGTCTTCACACACATATAGATTTAGGAGCTGCCTATATTTTATTTGGAGAGGTGTGAGATGCTAAAATAAAACACAAAGTTTAATAATCTTCTCTAGAAGTTTGGCAATCAAAAAGAGACCAATAACAGATGAATGCTAAAGAAGGTATGGTAATTTTACAACAGGATATTAACTCCCAATATTTAGATAAAACTGGCTGTGGATTCATACATCTCTTATTTTAAATGTTGGCTCTATTTACTAACTGTGTGAGTGAGTTACTTGGGTTTCCCAGGTAGCTCACTGGTAAAGAATCTGCCTACCAATGCAGAAGACACAGGAAATGGAGGTTTGATCCCCGGATTGGGAAGCTCACCTGGAGAAGGCAATGGCACCCCACTCCAGTACTCTTGCCTGGAAAATTCCATGGACGGAGGAGGCTGCTAGGCTGCAGTCCATGGGGTCACTAGGAGTCAGATATGACTGAGTGACTTCACTTTCACTCTTCACTTTCATGCATTGGAGAAAGAAATGGCAACCCACTCCAGTGTTCTTTCCTGGAGAATTCCAGGGACAGGGGAGCCTGGTGGGCTACCGTCTATGGGGTCACACAGAGTCGGACATGACTGAAGTGACTTAGCAGCAAGTTTGCAAGGTAGTTTTAGGTCAACATAAGGGCAGCCTAGGTCATCCTGCCCACTTGGTTTTATTGCCTAGGTATAATATGGCCCCTCTATCAACCTTTCAGCAGTCATTAAAAATGGAACAGCCCTACTGGACAGATTTTAATTCATGCAGTTTCCTGGTGTAGTCATTTGATATCAGGACAGCTGAGAAAACTGCCTTATCAGCTAACCTCAGAAAGGGGCACAGAAACTAGTAGCTATTCTATGCCCCAAATTGTGATGGTATGTTACTTATTTGGTCTGTGAAAACCTACCAACACCCATACAGATACACACACACTCCTTCTCACATGTTTAAACAACATAGAGTTATCGCTCCTTATGGCGGCATAGACCTGAGAGTAACTGACTCGTGGGTTCAGCTTTCATTCTAGTTGCCTGAAAAGTTTGCCCTGCAGGATTTCCAGTAAACTAGGATCAAAGCCTGCATATCAATAACCTCAGATACGGAGATAACACCACCCTTACGGCAGAAAACGAAGAAGAACTAAAGAGTCCTTGATGAAAGTGAAAGAGGAAAGTGAAAAAGTTGGCTTAAAACTCAACATTCAGAAAACTAAGATCATGGCATCTGGGCCCATCACTTCATGGCAAATAGATGGAGAAACAGTGGAAACAGTGGCTGACTTTATTTTGGGGGGCTCCAAAATCATTGCAGATAGTGACTGCAGCCATGAAATTAAAAGACACTTGTTCCTTGGAAGAAAAGTTATAACCAACCTAGACAGCATATTAAAAAGCAGACATCACTTTGCCAACAAAGGTCCATCTAGTCAAGGCTATGATTTTTCCAGTAGTCATGTATGGATGTGAGAGTTGGACTATAAAGAAAGCTGAGCATGGAAGAATTGCTGCTTTTGAACTGTGGTGTTGGAGAAGACTCTTGAGAGTCCCTTGGAAATCCTAAAGGAAATCAATCCTGAATATTCATTGGAAGGACTGATGTTGAAGCTGAACCTCCAATACTTTGGCCACCTGATGCGAAGAACTAACTCATTTGGAAAGACCCTGATGCTGGGAAAGATTGAAGGCAGGAGGAGAAGGGGAGGACAGAGGATGAGATGGTTGGATGGCATCACCGACTCAATGGACATGAGTTTGAGCAAGCTCCAGGAGTTGGTGATGGACTGGAAGGCCTGGCGTGCTGCAATCCATGGGGTCGCAAACAGTCGGACATGACTGAGTGACTGAACTGAACTGAACTGACGGATCAAAGACTTCTCTTGCACCGCACATTTTCTAAGCCACACTGTTTGCTGAATTGTTCTCTTTTTACTGTCTCTCTTTTTGGGGACTGATTCAAAGACTAACTCAATAGTTTTCATATTTGTCCATAATTGTAATTTTTCAGGGGCTTCCCTGATGGCTCACTGAGTAAAGAATCCCTTGCGATGCAGGAGACACAGGAGATGCAGGTTTGATCCTGGTTTGGGAAGATCCCCTGGAGGAGGAAAAGGCAAACCACTCCAGTATTCTTGTCTGAAAAATTCCATGGACTGAAGCACCTGGAAAGATACAGTCCAAAGGGTTGCAAACAGTCGGACATGACTGAGGAACTAAGTACACTTAATTTGTTTAGAATTCATACTAACTAAACTAAATCTATAATACCTTGTTTATTAGAAGCCCCTTTTTCATTAAACATGGATCAAATTAGTAGTTTTTAAACAAGTGGTAATATTGCTGCATTAAGACTTTCAGAACTCACTTTCTTTATTGTCCCAGAATTTTGAGAAAATACTGCCATGACTTCCCTAGGATTTTTCTTTTGGAGAACATGTGCATTTGAATGCATATGTTTTAGTGTCTTCGGATAATGTAAAGTTTTTTCTAAGTCACTGATATAAAGGCCACAAGCCTGAGTATGTTTAAGCATTGAAGATAAAGCAATAGAAGAAATAAAAGACACTGAGATTAAGCCTTGTCCCAAAAGAATTGTGGAGACACACTCTAGTCCTCAGATAAGTAGGTTCATTTTTCACAAGAAAGAAGTTTTCCCTTCTATAAATGGGAGGAAGAGTGAAAGACCAGAAAAAAAAAAAAAAATAGAAAATCAAATTTGAGGTAAATCCAGAGTACAGAGGACTCACGGGATAGTTTCACTTTCATCTCAGAAACATGAGAGAGAAATCAGCATGAGCTTTGGTGTCAAACTGAAACATTTTTTATTTGACATGATGCAAATGAGAACTGAAACCACCACGATTTCCTGCCCGTGTGTTAAACAACACTGAACAAGTAAGAGTAATTTAATTATGTTAAAATAAGCCCTTGTTTTAACAAGGGAAACTAAGCCCTTGCCTTAAATGCTTATGTATCAAAACTAACAGTTTGGTCATCAAGACTCCATTCAGCAGTTTCTCCTTGCTGTTCCCACCCATTCAATGGTACAAAATCATAAATTCAACCCAGTTCCAATCAGGTAACTACTTTTCAAAATAGTTGCCTTGAAATTGCCCAAACCAGACCCTAAAAACCTATAACTATCCTTCCTTCACATCCCCTTTTGAAGGTGCAGCCACGATTCTGTCAAACTGATGTTAGCCTTTTCTGCAGTAGATCTAAGAAACTTCATTTTGCTTTATCAACAGATTCATCTCGAGGTCTTTTAGATGGCTGCTGGTCAACCCCAAATGGGTTTTCATTGCCCCTTTTCATTAAAAAAATGTAACTCATTCAACTGATTCCACATTTAAAATTTATAGACCCAAGATTTTCCCTAATAATACCTACATATATGGATTTCATAGTAGTGCAAATAGAACTCACGAATAAGGCAGTAATGCATCTATGAATAATGTTCAAATATTCTTGATTTCCTCCTAAGTCTTGTACAGTGTGTGCTATGAACTACATACGTCTGGATCTCCTTAATAGGGTGTTGTCTGACCTTTCCTTTCTTTATAACCTTGGGTGGTTTGCTTTTCTTCTCAGAGCTTGAATTTCCTCATCAGTAAAATGGGGTTCATTACTATATCACAAAGTTATTGGCAGAATTAAAGGGGTCCATGTAGGTAGAGAGCCTAGAATGATCTCTAGTATATGGTACAAATACAATGTGTTGGTTCCTTTCCTTTTGTATATTTCCTTCTTGAAATTTGGAAGTTTGCCGTATGTTGACAAAAATAGAACTAGTTCCCATTTTTCTATATTGTTGAACAGAGAATCTAGGAAAGTGAAGTCTGCATGTCCCCGCCACCCAGCAAATATTCTAATGTCCTTAAGATTATTTTCACATTGAGAGAGGAATGCAGTGTCTCTGACTGAGAGAAAGCCATAAAATGCCCCAAGGCTCCTTACCTACTGGGAAACAGAAGCTCTACCTTTTAATTTAGTTGGGAGCTCCAGAGTTTATTAATTTTTTTTCCTGTAGTTGATCTTTCTATCACATCTTCTCCTATTGTATGTAGTATTTTTTAGTAAATACTGAGAATTTGGGTGACAAATGACTTGCACAAATTTCAAAAATTCCAATTAAGTTCTGTACCTATTCCTGAATGTAAATTCTAATTCTTCTTATGCTTGATGTTCAGTGGGTTAAAAGCTGACTCATAAGGGAAACACTAGATGTTGCCATATTTTTGTATCCAAGTTTTGAAATGTTTTCTTAGCTGGAATTTCCCTTTCTTTCCCTCTCTGTTCATTTGTATCCATCTGCTTCTCTCTCCCAAGCACATATCTGTGTCTGCACATAAATGCACACACACACACACACACACACACACACACACTCCTGGCTTTCTTCCCTTTCGTGCTTTCATGTCACTGACTTTTACAGAATCTATGCTTAGGCAGTCTGGACAGCAGCAATCTAAAGACAGATTCCATCAAGCTCGTATCTGTTAGAACCTGCAGTGCTTGCATTTGGATTCGATATCTAACAATAATGTGGTATTTTATAAACATTAGTGAGGATGATTTTGCACTGGTCAGCAAAGGTAAAAAAAATAGGTGCTTTGGGAAAACAAATAAAAAAGGAATTGGATCTGTCTCAATAAATTGCACAAATTGTAAATATCCCAAAGATGCAGCCGCTTACTCTGGCATAGGAAAATAAAGCTGACAATTATGTTTTAGAATGAATAGGTAAGTAATATGATGGTTAAAAAATTTCCTTTACCATTGTTCTTCTATTAAGTGCAGCAGTGTATTTGTTTATTAAATGCAGTTTCTGTCCTATCTGTCCGTTCAGTTCTTCAGATATTATTTTTATAATGCCAATGAAGATTTACAGTCAAGTCATGATCCTTTTCTATTCTGGTTTGGGTCCGCAGATACACTTGTTCCATCAAGTTAAACATAATTATAGAATAATCTTTCACAAATATTATAGCTAATAACATTAGGGCCTTTATACATTCTGGTCCTTCATTTATACACATTAAAATTTCATTTGAAATGAAAGAACTCTGAAGGTTTGAATATCTTTTTAAAACATCATATGTGGTTTCTAGCATTGTGTGCATCAAAACCTCAGAACCGGCCATGTTTGGTCGGGATTACATGACCTGGACAAAGTCAGAAGCAACTTGAAAGAAATGATTTCTGGCTGTAGCAAAGCAAACCTTAGTTTGATTATGAGCTAAACATTCCTCTTTGGTTTTAAAGATCAGAACTTGATATTTTACTCAGGCTACGGTCTGAACAGAGTTTTATTTAGTGGGAAAAATGATCCTCCTTTTAAGTTTTACAAGTACATGTTGTAATTCCGAAGACTCAACGTGTAGGAATTTGCCATGACAAAATCGACAATTCAGGGCATTGTTTTGACATGAATTAACATAAATATCATATCAGACAATTTTTAGTTTCTTCATTGAATGTAGAGTCCTAGAATTTTGCTGCTTGTCTTAATTTTAGCACTCATGGAAACTAGAAATCCTCATGAGTTTATTTACCATTGTATAAATTCTAGCGAATGTGACTGCACGAGATAAATTTAATGCTGTATTTTGAAGGACTAGAGACTTCTCTGGTGGCTCAGACGGTAAAGCATCTGTCTACAATGCAGGAGACCCAAGTTTGATCCCTGGGTCGGGACTGGCCCTTATTTTTAAATATTTTCCAACATTTAATCTACATCAACATTTTTATTTCTTTATGTAAGCACTTTTCATTAACTGCTATGAAACAAGTTCTCATAAACCAAGAAGACATGTTGCTCTGTTGCATAACCATGGGTAAGAAAGATGATAGAAATTTATACTGAAGCAACGTGGTCTGTTTGATTAAAATATTATCTTTTTCTTTGGCTTTGAAAATAATGTTCTCAGAATTAAAACAAAACCTAACAAACTTTGTACAACTCTGATTGTTAATATTATTTTGGTAAAAGTTTCAGTAGATGTATTTAAAATATTTTGGCATTTATAGAAGTAATTTTATTAAATGTGTGAGACTAGATATTTTTCAAGATTCACAGCTATATTCATAATTAAAATCAATGGATAATTAAAGTTAATACACTCCTTCACTCTCTTTTTAGAAAAATATTTATTTCTACAAAACAAGAGCCAACTGTATTTCTCTAAAAATATCCTATAGTGGCTTTGCAAATTAGTCAATGAATTTTAACAGGGTATGCTCTGACTTTGATCTTTTGTGCTGTCTAAATGTGCAAAGGTTTATTTTTCCTACTTATTGTTCTGAGCTATATTTCTATATTCTTGGGGGCACATTGATTTTGTATTGTCAAGTGACAGCATAAAAACATCACTCCCAACTTTCTGCACTTAATTGTAATATCATTTATTGATAAATGATGGTGTATCTGTCCTTTATTACTGAGAATAGTCTTCATATTCCTCAGGTCAAGAAGATCCCCTGAAGAAGGAAATGGCAACCCACTCCAGTATTCTTGCCTGGGAAATCCGACGGCCAGAGGATTCTGGTGGACTACAGTCCATGAGGTCACAAAAAAGTTGGACACAGCCCAGTGACTAAACAATAACAATTATCAATTATGTACCTAATTCTCTTTCAGTGATAGGATCATCTATTTTGAATTTGTCAGAACCTTCTCAAAAATAAGTAAGATTCATACAGTATAACAGAAATTCTCCTTCCTCCTCCTGGAGTTTGTCTCATCTTTTTTCCTTAAAACTATACTTCCTGCCTACTTTCAGCTGTGAATAAACATGGACATAGATAAGCAATGTTGATGCATGACCTTTGCCCACATGTGATGGTAGATAGATGACACTGCCTTGAGCAAATGAAGAAACTGCTGCTTGGATCAGCACTCACTTAAGAGGAAAGATCATTTCTCCTTTCTTGCTATTTAGCCAAGCATTTACTGTGGGGATTTCCAAAGACCCAGTATTAGGGTTTCTGTCAAAAAGTTGATGGTCATACACACATATCTTGAAAGCAAATAGTTTGAAGTCAAAGGGCATAACTCATTGCATTTATTCCATACATGTTGTTAATTTAAGGTGCACTTTCTATCTTGAAAGGTCAGGAAATATCAATTTGATAGCTCATTCTTGTTCTACCTAATATTTTATTTACTTTACATGCAAACACATCCAAAAGCCCAAAAGAGGCAAAGGAAAAATCACGTAAATTGCCTGATCTTTGTTCGGTGCAAAAGCTGAATTTAGAAGCTCTGCTCATCCAGCTCCCAGAGAAATCAAACATCGCAGAAAGTTTTGCCTTGCTGAATGGCCTTTCTGACCTTACTTTTGAACAACTGAAGTTGTAAAAGAGCCATAAGGTCGAAAGCAGAGATCATATTCCCTGGTAATACAAGTCCCTTATCTTGCGATCTTCCCCAGTGGCATGCTGGTCATTGGGTTCCTCCTGGCTTGGGAAAGCAAATTGTGAACATCCTTCTCTGAATCCAGTGATATTATGTTGGTGACATGAAATCAGGGTGGTGGGAATATTTACACAAAAGATATTGGCAAAAGTAAAATCAAGGAAATGATTTTTTCCTTAAGGAGCCAGTTGTTAAATATTTACCAGAATATCATGGGTTGTCTCTCTCATCACTTTGAGTTTACTGATTATTTTAATTAATTTCATTATATTTATGGCCAGTGATTTGATATTTAATAGTACTTAATTGTATTTAATAGTGGAAGAAGATACCTAAGCATTGTCTTATAGTGTATGGATATTTTCCTTCGCTTAAGTGGCATCTCTCCTTTCCTATCTCTTTGCACCTCACGTTTCTTACTTAATAATCTATCTTGGGAGATCTTTCTAAGTCAGCACATACAGATCTACTTCATTTTGTGTTAACAACCACATTACACTCCACTGAATAGCTTCACCAAAGTTTATTTACCCAGGTCCCTTAAGTTGAACAAAATAGCTAGTTTCCAGTTTTTAGCTATTATAAAGAATGCTATGTTGACCACATTTTTTCAGACTCTACTTTGTGTAAGCCACTTTTATATACCTAGAGAAGTGAAAATGCTGAGTTAAAATGTAGGTGGCATTTTATATTTTGATAGATATTGTTAATTTGAGGTCCTAAAAGTCTGAGTAAAATTTGGCATCATTTAAAGTATCATTTAAAATGGTAACTCATGAAAATATAGGCAGAACACTCTCTGACACAAATCACAGCAAGATCTCTATGACCCACCTCCCAGAATAATGGAAATAAAATCAAAAATAAACAAATGGGATCTAATTAAATTTAAAAGCTTTTGCACAATGAAGGAAACTAAAAGCAAGGTGAAAAGGCAGCCATCAGAAAGGGACAAAATAATAGAAAACAAAACAACTGACAAAGAATTAAACTCAAAAATATACAAGCAACTCCTGCAGCTCAATACCAGAAAAATAAACAACCCAATCAAAAAATGGGCCAAAGAACTAAACAGACATTTCTCCAAAGAAGACATACAGATGGCTAACAAATGCATGAAAAGATTCTCAGCATCATTCATTATTATAGAAATGCAAATCAAAACCACAATGAGATACTATCTCATACCGGTTAGAATGGCTTCTATTCAAAAGTCTACAAGCAATAAATGCTGGAGAGGGTGCAGAGAAAAGGGAACGCTCTAACACTATTGGTGGGAATGCAAGCTAGTACAGATGTTAGGGAGAACAGTGTGGAGATTCCTTAAAAAACTGGAAATAGAATTGCCCTATGACCCAGCAATCCCACTGCTGGGCATACACACTGAGAAAATCAGAATTGAAAGAGACATAAGTACCCCCAATGTTCACTGCAGCATTGTTTACAATAGCTAGGACATGGAAGCAACCTAGATGTCCATTTACAGATGAATGGATAAGGAAGTTGTGGTACATATACAAATGGAATGTTACTCAGGTATAAAAAAAAATTCATTTGAGTTGGTTCTAATTAGGTGGATGAAACTGGAACCTATTATACAGAGTGAAGTATGTCAGAAAGAAAAACACCAATACAGTATATTAATGCATATATATGGAATTTAGAAAGACAGTAATGATGACCCTATATGCAAGACAGCAAAAGAGACACAGATGTAAAGAACAGACTTTTGGACTATGTGAGAGAAGGCGAGGGTGGGGCGATATGAGAGAATAGTGTTGAAACATGTATATTACCATATGTAAAATAGATGATCAGTGCAAGTTTGATACATGAAGCAGAGCATGCAAGGTTGGTGCTCTGGGACAACCCAGAGGGATGGAGTGGGGAAGGAGGCGGGATGGGGGTTTAGAATGGTTTGACATATGTACACCTGTGGCTGATTCATGTTGATGTATGGTAAAAACCACCACAATATTGTAAAGTAATTAGCCTCCAATTGGAAAAAGACAAAAAAAAAAAACAAAACTAGGACTAGAACTGCCACGGAGAAGGCAATGGCACCCCACTCCAGTACTCTTGCCTGGAAAATCCCATGGATGGACGAGCCTGGTAGGCTGTAGTCCATGGGGTCGCTAAGAGTTGGACACGACTGAGCGACTTCCCTTTCACTTTTCACTTTCATGCATTGGAGAAGGAAATGGCAACCCACTCCAGTGTTCTTGCCTGGAGAATCCCAGGGACAGGGGAGCCTGGTGGGCTTCCATCTATGGGGTCACACAGAGTCGGACACGACTGAAGCAATTAGCAGCAGCAGCAGCAGAACTGCCATATGACCCAGCAATCCCACTGCTGGGTGTACACACAGAGGAAACCAGAATTGAAAGAGACACAGGTACCCCAATGTTCATTGCAGCACTATTTACAATAGCTAAGACATGGAAGCAACCTAGATGTTTATTGATAGGTGAATGGATAAAGAAGTTGTGGTATGTATACACGATGGAATATTACTCAGCTACAAAAAGGAATGCATTTGAATCTGTTCTAATGAGTTAGATGAACCTGGAGACCATCATACAAAATGAAGTGAGTCAGAAAGAGACAAATACTGTATATTAATGCATATATATGAAATTTAGACAATCCTACATGCAGGGTAGCAAAGGAGACATAGATATAAAGAACAGACTTTTGGACTCAGTGGGAGAAGGCAAGGGTGGTATGATTTGAGAGAATAGCACTGACACATGTACATTATCATAAGGAAAATAGATGAGCAGTATAAGCTCAAGGCATGAAGCAGGGCACCCAAAGCCAGTGCTCTGAGACAACCCAGAGGGATAGGGTGGGGATGGAGGTGGGGGCCTTCAAGATGGGGGAGGACACATGCATATCTGTGGCCAATCCATGTTGATGGGCAAAAACCATCACAATATTCTAACATAATTATCCTCCAATTAAAACCAATCAATTACTTGAAGAAAAAAATGGTAACTCTTCTCTTCTTCTTCTCCTCTCCACATCCCACCCCTCCCCAAACCTTATTTTTATTTAATGGCAGGCTAGATCAGATTTGAGAATGCACCATTAGTCATGCAATTTTCATCCTTTCAAAAGTATATTTCCAGTAGGAGGATAAAATAACAAAGATAAAAATGTCAGTGTTCTTTTAAATTTCAGTGAAAAATTATGAAGTGCTTACTTATGCTTAAAAAGGCTTCACTGGTAGCTCAGTCAGTAAAGAATCCATCTGCAATGCAGGAGACTGCCTGCAATGCCAGAGAGGCAGGTTTGATCCCGGGTCAGGAAAATCCCCTGGAGAAGAAAATGGCTATTCACACTACTGTATTCCTGCGTGGGAAATCCCACAGACAGAGGCACCTCGTGGGCTACAGTCCATGGGGTCGCAAAGCATCAGACATGACATGTTTGAGTGACTAACGCTCATTCATGCTTATAAAATTCTGAGTACACAGCAGACTTAAAAAGGCAGATTTGTTCTCTGACCTCACATAGCTCACATTCTCATAGGAAAGCTAAAACAGAGTCAAATATATTTGGCAATCAATCCATCCAGATATGTGTTAGGCCATTTTTTTTTGCAGTGCCCTGGTCTACTTTTCTAAGCTCCTTTTATTTAAAAAAATATTTTTTTTCTAAATTCCATATATATGCATTAGTATGGGGAGGGAGGAGGGAGAAGGGTTCAGGATGGGAACACGTGTATACCTGTGGTGGATTCATGTTGATATATGGCAAAACCGATACAATATTGTAAAACTAAAAAATAAAATAAAATAAATTAAAAAAAGAAAAATAATATATTTTTAAAATTTTGACTGTGGTTTTCTCTAGTTGTGGCATGCAGGCTTAGTCAGCTCTGCAGCATGTGGAATCTTAGTTCCTCAAGCAGGAATCAGACCTGTGTCCCCTGTACTGGAAGGTAGATGCTCAAGCACCAGACCACCAGAAAAGTCCCCTAAGTGCCTTTTAAACCAGTTGTTCTTGGATATGATCCCATCCTTCACCATCCTGGGAATTATCTTTTCCTCTTTTATGTACAGCATCTCATTTTCCTTTTTCTTAGCTTTCCCCCCTTATTTTTGATACAGCATATCTTCCTATAGCTTCTTGAAAAAGGAGCATGGAAAGTACATTTTTTGACACTTAGCTTTATTAAGATGTCATTTTTCCCCCCTCATACTTTCTAAATCCTAGCTTGGTTAAGTATTCTGGTTAGAAATCAATTTCTCTTTGAATTTTACAGAATCTATTATTTTCTAGCTTTTGTTGTTGCTGTTGAACAATCTGGGTAGCATAGAACCTGTATTTTCTCTCCTAAAGTTTGAAAACAGGTTTCCTTATCCTATGTATTCTTCAATAAAAGTGAAATGTTTTAGAGTGGTTTTTCTTCTTTCTTAAATTTATTTTGCAGAACATTTAGAATGTTATTTCAATCTGGCAACTCCTGCCTTTCCATTCTAGGAGTTGGAGGACAAAGAGAGGGCCAATGGAGCAGTATTCTTTAGTGTAGGCAATAAGGAAGTATCTGAAAAGAATTTAAAAATAATACTAAAAGATGTTCTTCTTTGATTACCACGTGTCAGAAATTCTCCCTCTAAATATATTATCATTTTAAGAAAAATTGCTGGCTGGCATTGTTGAGTTTTGATAATATACATGTAACTTTCAAATTAGCACATTTGCATTACTTATTCTATACTAAATGTATTTTGCATGGAGATTATGTGGAGAATGTCTAGTTATAGAGTTAGTCCCATCCTTCTAATTTGTGCCAACATAGCTACACTCATTCGAGAGTAAGTTTCTAAAGGGTTCACAATTATTTGACTTCTCTGTGGGTGTAGCTTCTGCTTTGAGCCCCTACTGTACTACTTGAGTCTGTATTTAAATAGTAAATGCAAAATTGTACTACATAAGTCTGTATTTAAAAAGATGCAAAATAAATAATGATAACATAGTGGTTGTAAAGACGGAGAACTGAAACCTGAATTATTTCAATCCTGTCATTCTGTGTGATCACTGGTATTTTTATTTTTTAAATTCTGTATTGTTTTGGCTGTGCCATGTTGCATGCAGGATCTTAGTTCCCCAAGCAGGGATTGAACCTGCACCCCCTGCAATGGAAGTGCAGAATCTTAACCATTGAACCACGAGGGAAGTCCCCACCACTGGATTTTTTAATTTGGAATTTAAAATTTTTAAAAATGAAGCAGAGTGCCAGTTGTGAGGTGTAATATTTTTGCTTTGCAAGTGCAGGTTTAATTCATTTATAATGTTTTATTAAGTGTAAATAATATCTGGTAAGTTGACATTTCCTCCTTTTATGTTGTTATTTATGTTGAAGCAAAATGAATGAAGAAAAAATAATTATTGAGTATTATATGACTTTTATAAAAATAAGTGCATTGAGTAATACAAGATGATCTGTATTAGGTGTTGAATAAAATGGATATGTTTTATACAGTTTTAAATAGTTTCATATTGTTTTCATTGAACTTTCTTCACTTCTATTCTCTGTCTTTTTGTAACTGCTCTTATTTAGATGTGGGAGCTCCTGGGTTTATCCTCTAATTTTCTTTTCTTTGCTCTTATATGTTCTTTCTCTTTTCTTTCTTTTTTTTTTTTTTCTCTTTTCCTTTCATTCATTTCCAGAGAGATTTCCTCAACTTGCTATTCCTTTCTTTGATTTTTAAAATTTCTACCATCAAATTATTAATTTTCAAAAGCTCTTTCTTGTTCTCTGAATTTATTTTCTTAATGGCATACTCTTTTTGCTTTATGGAAGCTTAAATATGTATATATATTCATATTATATAGGCTGTATAATTACATATGTTGTATAAGTGTTAGTTGCTCAGTCGTGCCTGACTCCTTGTGACTGACCCCATGGACTGCAGCCCGCCAGGTTCCTCTGTCCACTTAGGTCTTAGCATCCTCACTTCTAAGGCAATCATGGCTCATCTATCCTCTCAACATCTTGAAAATATTGTTGACAACTTTCTTCTGCAGAAACCTCTTTTCCATTCTCTGGCCTTTTTTTTTAATTGTCTGTCACTATCATCTTATGGGTTATTTTAAGACAAAAGGATAAAGACCTTGTTAAGGTAGATACATTCAACCATAGATTCTTCTGATAACATACCAGACTGGTTTCATCTTTCAGTGGATATGGCCAACTCTCAGGAAAGGCTGACCAGGAGGTTCTGTGGGAAACACAATTAAAAGAACAGGTATCACTTCCTGTACCACATCAGGGAGATTCCTTCTCTCCTCTTAATATTCCCTGCAGTAGACATGGGCTTTTCTGGTAGCTCAGCTGGTATAGAAACTGCCTGCAATGAATGAGACCCCAGTTTGATTCCAGGGTCTGGCAGATCCCCTGGAGAGGGATAGGCTACCCACAACCTCTAAACTGAGGGGGGAAAGTAAAGATATTGGAATTATTACAACCTACAACCTGAAAAGAGGGTCTTCATAGTTCCAAACCCAGATATCCAAGGCAGAGGACTGCTCAACAGGTTTCTGACCATAAAGGAGTGTTCTGTTGCTCTGGAACTCAAAACTCTAAGGAGCAGGTGCCAGCCCAGCCTTGATGTCTCTAGGGAGTGTTGATGGGGCTGCTTCTGCAAGTGAATAATAAACTGCAAACTGGATTCAACTGCTGATTCAAGGGCTGAAACTGCTGCTACCAGGATGAAAAACTGGCTGGAGTGGTATTCACAAGAACTATACACAGATTGCTGGGACAAGAAATGGACAGTAAGAAGTCAGAAGTATTTTCTTCTTCCTCCTCCACCCTCCTAGTCTCCATCACCCTCCAGTGGCAGATATAAGATTGGGACAGACACCCCCAAGTCCAAGGGCAGAGAAGCCCCAACAAGATGGTAGGCGCTGGAGCGGCAGCTGCATGGTGCTGGAGTGAATTTGAGGAGATACCCCACATCCAAGAGCAAAGGAAAAGTGCCAGCAAGATGGTAGGACTGGTGAAATCACATTTAGAATCAAACCCCATACCCGCCAGAGACTCTCAGAGGGCTCAAACAGACGTTGTGTGCACCAGGACTCAGAGACCCCACAGACACTGAGACAGAACTATGTTTGAGTGTCTCCTGTGGAGGTACGGGTCAGCAGTGGCCTGCCACTGGGGCAGGGGCTCTGGGCGCAGCAGACTTGGGTACGGTATAAGCCCTCTTGGAGGAGGTTGCAATTGACCCCGCCATAGAGCTGCCAGAACTTACACAGGACTGAGGAAACAGACTTTTAAAGGGCACAAACAGAAACTTTGCATACCAGGAACCAGGAAAAAGGAGCAGTGATCCCACAGGAGACTGACCCAGACTTCCTGTGAGTGTCCAGGAGACTCAGACAGAGGTGTGGGTTGGTGGTGGCCTGCTTCAGGGTTGGGGGCACTGAGTTTAGCAGTGCATGCATGGGACCTTCTGAAGGAGGTCACCATTATCTTCATTACCTCCACCATAGTTTGGCCCGAGGTAAAGAGCAGGTAGGGTACCCAGACCCACCCATCAACAGAAAATTGTATTAAAGATTTACTGAGCATGGCCCTGCCCATCAGAACAAGACCCAGTTTCCCCCTCATTCAGGCTTTCCCACCAGGAAGCTTCCATAAACCTCTTATTCTTCTCAATCAGAGAGTAGACAGACTGAAAACCACAATCACACAAAACTAACCAAGCTAATCACATGGACCACAGCCTTGTCTAACTCAAAGAAACTATGAGCCATGCTGTGTAGGCCATCCAAGACAGATGGGTCATGATGGAGGGTTCTGACATAAAGTGGTCCACTGGAGAAGGGAATGGCAAACCAGTATTCTTACCATGAGAACCCTATGAACAGTATAAAAAGACAAAAAGATAAGACTCTGAAAGAAGAACTCCCCAGGTTGGTAGGTGCCCAATAGGCTACTGGATATCAGTGGACAAACAACTCCAGAAAGAATGAAGAGACAGAGCTAAAGCAAAAACACCAATAGAGTTTTGCCAAGAGAACACACTGTTCATAGCAAATACCCTCTTCCAACAACATAGGAGAAGACTCAACATATGGACATCACCAGATGGTCAATACTGAAATCTGATTGATTATATCTTTGCAGCCAAAGATGGAGATGCTCTATACAGTCAGCAAAAGCAAGAACTGGGGCTGATTGTGGCTCAGATCATGAACTCCTTATTGCCAGATTCAGACTGAAATAGAAGAAAGCGGGGAAAACCACTAGACCATTCAGGTATAACCTAAATCAAATCCCTTATGATTATACAGTGAAAGTGACAATAAGATTCAATGGATTAGACATGATAGATAGAGTGCCTGAAGATCTGTGGATGGAGGTCTGTGACATTGGACAGGAGGCATGGATAAAGACCATCCGTTAGAAAAAGAAATGCTAAAAAGCCAAATGATTGTCTGAGGAGGCCTTACAAATAGCTCTGAAAAGAAGAGAAATGAAAGACAAAGGAAAAAGGAAAGATATACCCATTTGAATGCAGATTTCCAAAGATTAGCAAAGAGAGATAAAAGAAAGCCTTCCTCAGTGATCAGTGCAAAGAAATAGAGGAAAATAACAGAATGGGAAAGACTAGAGCTCTCTTCAAAATTATTAGAGATACCAAGGGAACATTTCATGCAAAGATGGGCAAAATAAAAGACAGAAATGGTATAGACCTAACAGAAGCAGAAGATATTAAGAAGAAGTGGCAAGAATACACAGAAGAACTATACAAAAAAGATCTTCATGACCCAGATTGTCATGATGGTATGATCATTCACCTAGAGCCAGACATCCTGGAAAGTGAAGTCAAGTGGGCCTTAGGAATTATCACTATAAAAAAAGCTAGTGGAGGTGATGGAATTCCAGTTGAGCTATTTCAAATGCTAAAAGATGATGCTGTGAAAGTACTGCACTCAATATGCCAGTAAATTTGGAAAACTCAGCAGTGGCCACAGGACTGGAAAAAGTTAGTTTTAATTCAAATCCCAAAGAAAGGCAATGCCAAAGATTGCTCAAACTACTGCACAATTGCACTCATCTCACATGCTAGCAAAGTAATGCTCAAAATTCTCCAATCAGGCTTCAACACTACGTGAACTTCCAGATGTTCAAGTTGGATTTAGAAAAGCAGAGGAACCAGAGATCAAATTGCCAACATCTGTTGGATTATTGAAAAAGCAAGAGAAACTGACTATGACAATGCCTCTGACTGTGTGGATCATAATAAACTGTGGAAAATTCTGAAAGAGATGGGAATACCAGACCACCTGACCTGTCTCTTGAGAAATCTGTATGCAGGTCAGGAAGCAACAGTTAGAACTGGACATGGAACAACAGACTGGTTTCAAATTGGGAAAGGAGTATGTCAAGGCTGTATATTATCATCCTGCTTATTTAACTTATATGCTGAGTACCTCATGAGTATGCTGGGCTGGATGAAGCACAAGCTGGAATCAAGATTGCCAGGAGAAATATCAATAACCTGAGATATGCAGAACACACCAAACTTATGGCAGAAGGCGAAGAAGAACTAAAGAAGCACTTGATGAAAGTGAAAGAGGAGAGTGAAAAACTTGGCTTAAAATTTAACATTCAGAAAACTGGATCATGGCATCTGGGCCCATGACCTCATGGCAAATAGATGGGGAAACAATGGAAACAGTGGCTGACTTTATTTTTTTAGGCTCCAAAATCACTGCAGATGGTGACTTCAGTCATGAAATTAAATGATGCTTGCTCTTTGGAAGGAAAGTTATGACCAGCCTCAGTTAGTTCAGTTGCTCAGTCGTGTCCAACTCTTTGCGATCCCATGAATCGCAGCACGCCAGGCCTCCCTGTCCATCACCAACTCCCGGAGTTCACTCAGACTCACGTCCATCAAGTTAGTGATGCCATCCAGCCATCTCATCCTCTATCGTCCCCTTCTCCTCCTGCCCCCAACCCCTCCCAGCATCAGAGTCTTTTCCAATGAGTCAACTCTTCACATGAGGTGGCCAAAGTACTGGAGTTTCAGCTTTAGCATCATTCCTTCCAAAGAAATCCCAGGGCTGATCTCCTTCAGAATGGACTGGTTGGATCTCCCTGCAATCTAAGAGACTCTCAAGAGTCTTCTCCAACACCACAGTTCAAAGGCATCAATTCTTTGGCGCTCAGCTTTCTTCACAGTCCAACTCTCACATCCATACATGACCACAGGAAAAACCATAGCCTTGACTAGATGGACCTTTGCTGGCAAAGTAATGTCTCTGCTTTTGAATATGCTATCTAGGTTGGTCATAACTTTCCTTCCAAGGAGTAAGTGTCTTAATTTCATGGCTGCAGTTCACCATCTGCAGTGATTTTGGAGCCCCCCAAAATAAAGTCTGACACTGTTTCCACTATTTCCCCATCTATTTCCCATGAAGTGATGGGACCGGATGCCATGATCTTTGTTTTCTGAATGTTGAGCTTTAAGCCAACTTTTTCACTCTCCACTTTCACTTTTATCAAGAGGCTTTTTAGTTCCTCTTCACTTTCTGCCATAAGGGTGGTGTCATCTGCATATCTGAGGTTATTGATATTTCTCCCGGCAATCTTGATTCCAGCTTATGTTTCTTCCAGTCCTAGATAGCATATTAAAAAGCAGAGACATTACCTTGCCAACAAAGGTCTGTCTATTCAAAGCTATGTATTTTCCAGTGGTCATGTATGGATGTGAGAGTTGGACTATAAAGTAAGCTAAGCATGGGAGAATTGATGCTTTTGAACTGTGGTGTTGGAGAAGACTCTTGAGAGTCCCTTGGACAGCAAGGAGATCAAGCCAGTCAATCCTAAAGGAAATCAGTCCTGAATATTCATTGGAAGGACTGATGGTGAATCTGAAACTCCAATCCTTTGGCCACCTGATGGGAAGAGCTGACTCATTGGAAACGACCCGGATTGAAGGTGGGGGGAGAAGGGGATGACAGAGGATGGCATGGTTGGATGGCATCACTGACTCAATGAACATGAATTTGAGTAAATTCCCGGAGTTGATGATAGACAGGGAGGCCTTGCATGCTGCATTCCATGGGGTCACAAAGTGTTGGACATGACTGAGCGACTGAACTGAACTGAACTGAACTGAAGACTGGGCCACCTAGCAAAGCAGAAAGAGGTATGGCTGGTGAATCTCAGCTTCATCAGCAAGTCAGCAATAGAAGACTGGATTTGGACTTGAGAGACAATAACATAGAAACTGACAAATTGGTGTAAAAGCTTAATTTGTAATGAAGTAAAATTTGCATGAAGTGATACACATTGTATTCAGATCAATGAGTTTTGACAAATACATATGACTGATTCAATGGACATGAACTTGGGCAAACTTCAGGAGATGGTGAGGGACAGCAAGCCTGGCATGCTGCAGCCACGACTCAGCAACTCTACAACAAACAAAAATACCCATGTAACCAATATCCCAAACAAGATACAGATTATTTCCATTACTCCAGAAAGTTCCTTTCTACCCCCTTTCAGTCTCATTTCTCATAAGGAGTCACTATTTTGGTTTGTATCATCAGAGACAGGTTATCCTGCTCTTGAACCTTTCATAAATTGAGTTAACGTAATATATACTTTCTGGTGCCTTGTATTTTTTAATCTGTTTTTCTTGACTTTAATGACCCTAATTTCATTATTATTTCTACAAAAAATTAAAGTGTTTCTTCTTTGTTGCTAATAAAAATACATCAAACATCTATTTTAAAATTCATTATGGATGATATAATTAACATCTTTATCTATAAATCTTATATTCCTAGAATAGAGTCTCTAAAAATGAAAGTATCAATGATTTTAGGCTCTTGGTTAATATAATTGGTTATTAATATATATAAATTGTTATTTTATATAATAACCAATATAATTGGTTATTGTTTTAAATCTGGTGATTAACACTTATTAGCCAACACACTAAAAGAGATTAGGTTGATATTAATATCTAAGAAAGCACGGTAGATTACAGCTTTAATAGGTTTTAGGATGTGGTATTGGAGAACATAATATCAATAGGAGATGAAAGGAGGAAATTGAGGATCGGAAATTTTAAGTGCTCTTTGTAAAAGTACCGAATGGCTAGTTGGTGAGTATACCATCTAAAAACACAAGTGAATAACTTCTGATTATGTAGAGAGAGGGGCTTCCCTGGTAGCTCAGATGGTAAAGAATCTGTCTGCAATGCAGATGTCTGCAATTCCTGGGTGGGAAGATCCCCTGGAGAAGGGATAGGCTACCCACTCCAGTATTCTTGCCTGGAGAATCCCCATGAACAGAGGAGCCTGGCACACTACAGTCCATGAAGTCGCAGAGTCAGGAGTGACTAAGCACAGCAGGGCATTAGAGAGAAGCATTTAAAGAAATAAACTTGGCAATTGAAAGTCCAGTACTGAAAAACTGGTCTGCAATAGTCAGAGAAATGGTCTTCAGATCATCTGACATCCCCAGAAAGTGCACAAATAATTTTCTTGGGTGCCTAAAACAAGTGGCTTTGACTTGGCTGGCTCTTATTTCCCATTAGTCACTAAAACAGCATACTATTGGCTGAACATAGTCTATGTTTATTCAGTTGGTTTACATTGCTGTTTTTAAAAGTTTACTGATGAAATAATTAGGTGTACAGAAGATTCTACTTATTAGAAGCCCTTTGGGAAATGGCGACTTGAATGTATTAACTAACTCATATAGTGGCAAAGGGGCTTCCCTGGTAGCTCAGCAGTAAAGAATCCACCTGCAATGCAGGAACCACAGGAGACTCACGTTCGATCTCTGGGTGGGGAAGATCCTCTGGAGGAGGGCACAGCAACCCACTCCAGTATTCTTGCCTGGAGAATCCCATGGACAGAGGAGCATGACAGGCTATAGTCAATCGGGTCACAAAAAGTCAGAACGACTGAAGTGGCTTAGCACACACACACGCATAGTGAAAAAAAAAGTCCTAAAATATATTAAAAAGTCTTCTTTTATTTAACATTGTGTCATCCAATTCAGAATTTGAATCTGTAAGAGGTGCAGTCTAAGTCTAGACGAAGAGGATATTTCATATATAAAGGTCTTGGCTAACCTTCAGTAATTGTTCTTTGTTGATTTTTTCCGAAGTATATCTCCTTTGACTTTCTGTTTAGTCTCTTGGGGCTAAGCTCTACAGAGCTTACTTGAACTCTCAGGTTCAAGGCTCAAGTGGATGTTCAAGTATAAATATAGAGTCACTGAGAACAAAGGGGTTTTTGAATCCACTGGGAAAGAACACTGAGATCAGAATTGGTTCCTTCTAAAGTTGCCTTCTGAGAGACTTCTTAAGATAGCACAGTGACCCAGTGCTGTGACTTGTAGGACAAAGGCACTGGTCCACTGCTTCAATAATGATAGGAAATTACCAAACAGCACAAAAGCTCTACGAAATTGCTTTCCCTGTACTGCATCATATTCTAAATAATATCTTTCATTCTTCAAACTATAAATAATTCTTCTTACAAATATTTTTTACATGAAAAACTACAATCTTGGCTTAAATAAAAAATATTAAATATATTTTATAATTTGAGATTTATTGCTTTCTTTTCCCCTTCTTCAACTTATTGTTCCACTGATGTACAGAACTAGATCAATGCCAGGCTCAAGGTTGGCACCTAATAAACATTTGATAGATAGGTGGATTGATTGCTTCTGCCAAACTTTACTTAAGATGTCTTTCAAATAAGACAATCTATGCCTATAATAACAGCTTTACCTCTAATTTAAAAATAAATATCCAGGTTACTTGAAGAATAAGATTATTTTGGGTTCAAAGGAAGTCATAATTTTATAAATAACACATCATTCCAAAAAATTACTCAAAGAAAACTGAAGCAATTTGGTTTGCCTTATCCATTAAGTAACAATCAGGAGGAATTCTACATTGGCCTAATACTTAAAATATTATTTGCTATAATGCTTTCTTTAGAAGAAAATTGAGGTTAAAATGGGAATGATGTATATAAATAAAGCTGGCTTTATTATGACACACATATTTAGTACAAATAGCTAGTGTGGCTCATAGAAATCTACAGTAGAGAACTGTTTTGTTCAGTGTATTCATAAATCATCAGGAATCGGAAGTTAAAATTAAACTTAATAATTTAACAAATGGTATAAAATAAGAACGCATAACAAGCACAGAGAATGATAGAGGGAGAATGAAAGCAGCATTTCTATGATGAAAAAATACATGCATAAATTGATTAGATCTGCTTGGTCTGTTCCAGCTGGTGCCAGCACATTTCATATTATGATGATGCACTGTAATGAAAACTTTGGAATATTTGGGGTGTTCACCTAGAACTCTTGACCTGGTCTGTGTCAGTCCTCTGGACTTGATTTTAGGAGATGTATAAACAAGACATTCCTTCTGTAGAGATGGAGATCCACTGAAAGATTTTAATACAGGAGAAGGTCCTGAAAGATTTGCATTTTAGAGTGATTTGCCTCGTATTTTGGTAGTGGATTGCAAGATAGCCTGGAGGCAAAATGACCAATTGAAAAGTTACTGGAATCCTAGAGATGATAAGGACTTGAACTAAGGCAGGTATAGAATGAATGGAGAAAACAAGACAAATGAAGAGTATGTAAGTGGATGTACTTATGAAAACTTGGTTCCCAGCTAGAAACAGAAAGTGAGAAAAGATTTTAAGTTGGTGAAGGTTTCTAATATAAAAACATTTTTTTTTCCAATTTTTGATGTTTTGTTCTGTTTTGTTGCCTGTGTTATCTACTAATGTACCTATTCCAGAATAGTGCCTGGCAAATCAAAATCATTCAGTAAATAATTACTGAAAAAAAATGAGTAAATGAATAGTGGGTGGATGGATTGATTAGATGGATGGATGGTGGTGCCATGAAGAGATATAAAAGCAGAAACAAAGCTGGGGTATGGAGAAAATTAAATGTTTAATTTTAGAAATACAAAGTTTTAGGGAACTTGTAAATATCAATTAGAAATACTGAGTATCTGGATGAATATCTTTAAAACATGAAGGAGAAAGGTATTGACTGAAGCATTGGAAAGTGATTAGCATGTGGGAAGGGTTAAAGTGGTGACCATACTTCAGATTATCTTGGAAACATGATGACTAGAAAAGGGAAAGAGCCAAGGGCAAATCTCCAAGGAATTCTAATATTTAAGGAGTATTGAGGGACTAACGGGCTTCCCCAGTGGCTCAGTGGTAAAAACCTCACCTGCCAATGCAGGGGGCCCAGGAGACTTAGGTTCAATCTCTGGGGCGAAAAGATCCCCCAGAGCAGGAAATGGCAACCCACTCCAGTATTCTTGCTGGGAAAATGCTATGGACAAAGGAGCCTGGCAGGCTACAGTCCATCGGGTCACAAAGAGTCAGAGATGACTTAGCTACTGAGCACAAGGGGACTAAAAATTGCAAATGAGAGCAATTGCCAAGAAGTAAGAGTATCAGCAGTGCATGATGTTGCAGAAATGCAAGCAAAAGGATTGCAAGAAGGAAAATTTGAACAGTATTGATAAATGCTTGAGATACAATCCCCAGAATTAATATATTTGGCAATATATAGGTTGATTCTTTCATCCTCACTTATTTAATGAGTTGACATTTTGGACTATGTACTAGGTATTTAATGAGGCATTTGGCTAGAGACTGGTGCTATAATGTTATACAAGACAGACATGATTCCTGCCCCCAAAGACTTTACAATCTAGTGAAAAAGAGATAAAACAAGTAGAGAAATGTGTGAATGACATTGTTTTATCTAAAAAAAAAACTTTTTAGGATATAATATGTTGGGGGCCAGAGTGAGGTACTCCGCCCATGGCAAAGGTCATGAGGAAGGAGGCTCGACATACGCAAAGGCGGGATTGAGCCTCAGGAGTCCCCCTGGAAATCCTCGAGCGTCTACCCCCATAACCAGAGCCTGCCTACTTTACTACTTTGTGCTCTTACCTACACCTCTGACTTTATGGGGGGCTGTCCCCCACCACCTCTTTCAGAGAAGGAGTTAACCTAGAGCTCCAGTCAATAAAAACTCTTGGGTGTGACAAGAGTGTTTTAACCTACAAACTCCTCTGAAGGTTCTCTAGCCTGCCTGACAATCTTGTCCGGCCACATGTGATTGCTCACAGCCTCCCAACCGTGAGAGGCACGAGATGCTTTAAACCTTCTAAAAACAGGTTCCTTAGAAAAGTTAGAAAACTATTAGTATAAGTATAATGGGCTGATTAGAAATTGTATTGGTGAAGGGTTTTTCATTTGTTGAGCCAATGTTTGTTGCTAAGTCTCCACATCCCCTGCCCTTACACACATTAATGAATATATAGAAGAAATAAGTATTAACCTTTGATATTAATCACGTTAGACCTTAGGCTAAGTAAATTCTTTCCTTAACTAAAACCCACTACACCCTCACCCTGTAGGAATGTAACTTTATTTGGGTGGCGTCTGTTTTGAGAATAATCAGCCCTGGAGAAATAAGTGTCCTGATTGACTGACTGCTGTCACAAGGAGAGGGTCGTAAATTGTCAGCAGGCCCCCCTGGCCAGAAGATGATGTAACACCCCTAAGACCTCTGTATACATTTGCATGAAGCACCTGACTTTGATAAAAGTCAGGACTGCTGACCCCACGTGACTTTTGTATAACATCTCAGTATATAAAAACAGACTCTGGAAAATAAAGAATTGGGATCAGTTTCTCGAAATACTGTTCTCCCCATGTCGCTCTCTCTCTCACTCTGGCTGAGTCTCCATCTGGAGCGCAGAACCCACCATGCTTACTAATTATGCCTGGGCTTCTAAGATCCGACCGGGGAGGCCTCAGTGTCTCCTCTCCTTCGGGAGAACGGAAGGACGCCTGCGGCCTACGTAAGTGGTGCAAACTTCTTGTCTTGAAGTTTTATTGGTCTCCCGCGTAAACCAAGCTACTCAGCCTCTTTTCTCCACTGAATTTTCCTACTGAGCTATCCTTATTCTATTACTCTTTATATCTTTAATTAATATCTAATTGAAGCTATTGTATCCTGATCCTCGCCTATGCCGTCTCTCCTTCGAATACCCTGGATCAGCCGGGGCTGGTCCCCGGCAATAATATATTTTCTTTAGAAAAGATAGTACATTATAATAGTTATGAAGGAATGAAGAGGTCATGTATATCAGATAGAGTAATAAAATTTTCTCCAGGGAGGTAGCCTTCAAGCTGGGAGCTAAAGAAAGAGCCAGCCATGCAAATATCAGATAGAGTGTGTTCTGAGTTGAGGGAAAATCAGCACAAAAAATCTAAGACAAGAGTGTGCTTGGTGAGTTCTAGAAAATGAAAATTCAGTGTTGCTGGAGCATTGTAGGGAGCAAGTGCAGGGAGATGAGGTCAGAGACAGGTGGGGGTTTTGCCCTGTAAGGATTGATATGTCAAGTTAAAATGTGTTTTGTTCCAAGTGCAAGAAGACCCCATCATTTTATAACACTTTAAACACAATCATTAGGCTGCTGTGAGGAAGAAGGCTTAAAAAGAGACAAGATTGGAAGTGGGTAGAGTGTTTAGAAAATGGTGGCTATTGTCTACATGAAATCATGGTAACTTGGTAGGGTGGTCCTGGTGAGGAAAGAAAGGATAGATTTGAGTTCTGCTGTGGAGTAGACGTCACAATATGAATAAACACTGACAGAGAGCTAGGTTCAGTTAAAGCAATTGGCCAGGTTTTGCAAATGCCCAAATTATAAAACCTTAGAACAGTCAATAAATACAGAGTGAATGACTGGACTCGACAAGTGGTTCAGGATTGAGACCAGGGCAACTCAATGGGGGCCATTGATGGTGAGAGGTCAAGGGGTGAACCAACTACTTCTAAGAGGCAGGCTAAACTGGGTCACCCTCACAAATGACTGAATAGATGACTACCTCCTCACCCCCTTGGTGAAGGAAATGGCAAGGAATGGCATCATTCCTTCCAAAGAAATCCCAGGGCTGATCTCCTTCAGAATGGACTGATTGGATCTCCTTGCAATCTAAGAGACTCTCAAGAGTCTTCTCCAACACCACAGTTCAAAAGCATCAATTCTTCGGTGCTCAGCCTTCTTCCAGTCCAACTCTCACATTCATACATGACCACAGGAAAAACCATATCCTTGACTGGTGATGTCTCTTTCATCTTTACTACTAAATACATGTGGGAATTTCTACTATGGATATCTTGGCTCTATTGCCCCTTACCCTCACCATGGCCACAACTCTAGGCCTGGCCTCCATTACCTCTCAACCTCCATTACCTTCCAACCATGACTCTTATCTCTAGTCTTTCCCACTTTCTTTCTTTTCCTGGACTGTTCATTCTTCTACCAACCCCCACCACCACCTAGAGCACACCCACTCCACAGCTCACCAACAGAACATCTAAGGCTCTCTGTGATTGTACAGGGGCCTTTGACTCTCGTTCTTTGCTACTGTCTGCCTTCCTCCTTATGTTGCTATAATCTAAATTGCTTATGTTGCTCAAGAAGATGATTTCCAGTTGTGGCTTATGGTTTCCCTCTGCTTGTAAAAACCACTTCCTACTCTTCATAGAGGTCAGAGTGCAGGTATCATATCCAAGCAATTTTCTAACCCTTTTCATTACATCCTAGGTTTCTTTTTTTTAATGTTTTAAAAATATTTGCAGTTTTTAGTGGAGTATAATTGCTTTACAGTGTTGTGTTGGTTTCTGCTACACAAGATGAATCAGCTATATGTATACATATATCCCTGCCTCCTTGAACCTCCCTCCGACACCCTCCATCCCTTCTGTCTAGGTTACCACAGAGCACTGAGCTGAGCTCCCTGTGCTATACATGGAAAGTTAGCCATAAAAGAGATGAAATTAGATTATTTGTAGTGATGTGGAAGTCCCAGCTTTCTTGGTGTTCTTTCTTTGTAGTGCCTGTAACACTTGCTGTAGAACCATATTTTTTTATTCACCACACTAAAATATGCAATATACACACAAACACACATCTTTACCGATTAAAGTGTAAGGACCTTGAGGGTAAGAGTTGTGCATTTTCCCCAGAAATTTACAAATTGCCTAAGATATGATGAAGTCTCTAAAACATTAATTGATTTTATTTATTAAAATTTTTATTTTATATTGGACTATAGATGATTTTCAATGTTGTGTTAGTTTTAGATGAACAGCAAAGTGATTCAATTATACATATACATGTATATATTCTTTTTCAAATTCTTTTCCCATTTAGGTGATAATAGAATATTGAGCAGCCTTCTCTGTGCTATACAGTAGAAAAAATATTAATTGACTAAACACATGAATAAATGAATCTGTTGTTGCTAAGACTCTGGGAAAATACTTTGCTAAAAATACCAATAAAACAAAAAACTTTCTGAGTACACTCTTGATCAATGTCTTTTCACAATTAGAGGCTCATTCTTTTAGCTTATTCTTTTATTTCATGTTAAAAGCCTCATACTGTTTTCATACTGTTCATGGGGTTCTCGAGGCAAAAATACTGAAGTGATTTGCCATTCCCTTCTCCAGTGGACCACATTCTGTCAGACCTCTCCACCATGACCCATCTGTCTGGGTGGCCCCACAGGGCATGGCTTAGTTTCACTGAGTTAGACAAGGCTGTGGTCTATGTGATCAGATTGGCTAGTTGTCTGTCTGTGCAGAGTACATCATGAGAAACGCTGGGCTGGAGGAAGCACAAGCTGGAATCAAGATTGCCGGGAGAAATATCAATAACCTCAGATATGCAGATGACACCACCCTTATGGCAGAAAGTGAAGAAGAACTAAAGAGCCTCTTGATGAAAGTGAAAGAGGAGAGTGAAAAAGTTGGCTTGAAGCTCAACATTCAGAAAACTAAGGTCGTGGCATTCGGTCCCATCACTTCATGGCAAATAGATAGGGAAACAGTGGTTAACTTTATTTTTCTGGGCTCCAAAATCATTGCAGATGGTGATTGAAGCCATGAAATTAAAAGACGCTTACTCCTTGGAAGGAAAGTTATGACCAACCTAGATAGTATATTCAAAAGCAGAGACATTACTTTGCCAACAAGTCAAGGCTATGGTTTTTCCAGTGGTCATGTATGGATGTGAGAGTTGGACTATAAAGAAAGCTGAGCACAGATGAATTGATGCTTTTGAACTGTGGTATTGGAGAGGACTCTTGAGAGTCCTTTGGACTGCAAGGAGATCCAACCAGTCCATCCTAAAGGAGATCAGTCCTAGGTGTTCATTGGAGGGACTGATGCTGAAGCTGAAACTCCAATACTTTGGCCACTGATGCAGAGAGCTGACTCATTTGAAAAGACCCTGATGCTGTGAAAGATTGAGAGCAGGAGGAGAACGGGACGGCAGAGGATGAGATGGTTGAATGGCATCACCGACACAATGAACATGGATTTGGGTGGACTCCAGGAGTTGGTGATGGATAGGGAGGCCTGGTGTACTGTGGTTCATGGGATCACAGTCAGATACGACTAAGCAACTGAACTAAGTCTGACTGAAAAGCCTCATGGGTGCAGGAGGCACTTAAGGCTAGAAGGAAGAGCAGCTAGGGAAAAGAGATGTTTGTGTGGAGAGTTCAGACTCTTAGGGAAGTGTGTTAGCTCTCATAGCAGCAGCACTGAAGGAAGGAAATGTTTGTGAAATCCTCATGTATGTGGAAGCAACTGTGCATGTGTGCTAAGTTGCTTCAGTCTTGTCCGACTTTTTGCAACCCTATGAGCCATAGCCCACCAGACTCCTCTGTCCATGGGATTCTACAGGTAAGAATACTAGGTTGGATTGCCATGACTCCTCCAGGGGAATCTTCTCAACCCACCAATTGAACCTGCATCTCCTGCATCGCAGGCAGGTTCTTTACCACTGAGCTACCAGGGAAGCCCAGGAAGTGTGTGAGGTAATGCATTTTTAACCAGGTAAGTTGAGAGATTGCAGGATCACAATCACACTCCTCCTAGATGACTGCCTTCCTATTTATTCAGGCACACAAGTTTCAAGAATATTATTTGTTTCCACTTGATTGTTAGCCCTGGAAATTAAATTTTAAGCAGCCCAAAAAGAATGCAATTCCCTACTTCTTTTGTCCCTTTTTTTGTAGGGCTTTGATTCAAGGATAGGCCAATGAAAAGATGTGTCACAGACGGATGCAGACTGACTCAAGCCCAGCTGCCCACAGGACTGACCAGCCTATGTAAGTTTGAAAGGGAGGAATAAGAAGGTAGAAAATGGAGAATTCAAGAAGCCAAGTGCCTAAGAAATGTATGCATATGTATCTGGCATGAGAAAGATCCTCAGTGCTGAAAATATTTAGTCTTTAGTGTCTACACAAATCAATAAAAAATATGTAGGGCTGTGCTAACTAATGTCTACATGGAGTCTAGTGCCCCTCCCTTCCTGAGTCTCAAACCCCACCCTCAATGATACTAATGTCTGATATTCTGTCTATTAAATATAGAAAAAAATTACTCTGTCTACCTGCATGAAAAATTCATTGCTCCCTGAATTGGAAGCAGTTTTGTGTTTAATACAGGTATATCTTACTTGTCAAATTGCTTTTTGGGTTAAGAAATTTTTTTTTAATTCCCCGCTTTTATTTATTATCTTATTACATTTTTAACTGTTGATGTTTATTTTGTATTTGACATTCAGTGAATTTTCTCTGGGCCTGCCTTTTTTAGTACTGGCTGATGTTTTATCACATATTGATTCCCAATATTTTAAACTGACCCACTGTTGATATGAGGATCATACTGGGAAGTAAGATGTTTACATCTCACTATGAATAGCAGGTAAATGAAATAATAAAGGTTGTCAAAAGCTGAGGAATAAAGTAAGCCAGTTCTTGTTTGCTCTCAAGGATATATTGCTATGGAGCTTAGAACCAGCTAACTTCATAATACACAGAGTGAAGTCATTCTGGGCAGAAGGCTACTTACTATTTTAGACACTTGAGATCTTGAAGAAAAATTTTGAAAAGAGTAAGTTTCAAAAGATGATGTTTAATATTGGTCTATCATAAACTACTTTATTGAAAATAAAAACCTTCCCTTATTGAGCTCTGGGGTGAGACTAGTTAAGTTCGTATTTTCTCTCTGCCTTCTAATTCTGTGACTTGACCTTGAACAAGACAGGTAGCCTATTAGTGTCTTGAGTTCCTCATATATAAAATGTAAATAGTAAAATAATACATCTATGATTGTTATGAGGAACAATACAGTTCATGCAATTAAGCACTTTTAACATTGCTTGGTGCATAATAAGTGTGTAATAAATGTTAGATCTTGCTGTTACTATTATAATTAGTCACAAGGGAGTTGCCCAAACTAAAATTCCGTAAGTATAGGCATATTCTTTTAACTTTGTTTCCATACATTTCTTTTGAAATAGGCACCTTATTTAATCCATAGGATACAATCAATTGTCTATTTCTGATTCAAGAAATAACATAATCAATTTTATCAAACTAGCCTCCATTTTCCAGGTAGAGTTGAACTCCCTTCTCTGGTCTCTCAAAGAACTTCCCTTATACTCTATTGTGGCACTAACCATGATATATTATAATTATCTGCTCACTTATCTATTTCCCCAAGTAAGATGTTGATCCCTTAAGGATCAAGGCAATATATTATTTTTATTTTTACATCCAGGATTAAGAAGAAGGCTTGGCAAACAGTGGCTGTTTATAATACATTAGCTCAATAACAGATAACTGCCCCTAAATGAAATGGGTTCTAATATTATCCTTACTTGGATTGCCCTTTATCCTGACCCTTTATCTCTACTGTTGCTGCTGCTATCACTTCAGTCGAGTCTGACTCTGTGCGACCCCATAGACGGCAGTCCACCAGGCTTCCCTGTCCCTGGGATTCTCCAGGTAAGAACACTGGAGTGGGTTGCCATTTCCTTCTCCAATGCATGAAAGTGAAAAGTGAAAGTGAAGTCGCTCAGTCGTGTCTGACTCTTAGCGACCCCATGGACTGCAGCCCACCAGGCTCCTCCGTCCATGGGATTTTCCAGGCAAGAGTACTGGAGTGGGTTGCCATTGCCTTCTCCATTAGGTATTAATTTCAAGTGCTCTCTGTTAACAGGTGCTCGTTTTTTAACGTTTGGTTTAATAAAATAAAATTTAAGATAAAAAAGATGATTGCATAGGTGTATTCTGTAACTCAAAATACATGCTGATTGTGACCTAATCTTGGCTTCAACTGTATAAACTTCTTATCAAAGATTTTGTTTTCTGTTCTTTACAGTAAATCTATGTTTATACCCTTCAAAATAGTAGTGAACTTCAGAGTAAAAGCAGGAACAAATCATCTAACATAGCTTTTACTTCTCTAGATCTACAGGTGAAAGAGAACTTTCGCTTCTAAATATTCTGCTGATTTTGATATCCTGACTTAGGCTAGTGGTCAGTGAGAAACTTGTCTGAAATGCAGGTCATTCCCAAGGTATGGAAGATGTCAAATGAGAGGGCCAGAGAAAACAAGTGACCTTCCTAAACGAATATTAAAGGACAATGTCAGCTGGAGAACACTGTATGCTATGATGAAACAGAACCACTATGAATATGAGCATAGTTGTTTTTCAGTCGTTCAGTCATCTCCAACTGTTTGCAACCCCATGGACTGCAGCACACTAGGCTTTCCTGTCCATCACCAACTGCTGGAGCTTGCTCAAACTCCTGTCCATCGAGTCAGTGATACAATCCAACCATCTCATCCTCTGTCTTCCCCTTCTCCTCCTACCTTCAATCTTTCCCAGCATCAGAGTCTTTTCCAGTGAGTCAGTTCTTTGCATCAGATAGCCAAAGTATTGGAGTTTCAGCTACAGCATCAGTCCTTCCAATGAATACTCAGGACTGATTTTCCTTAGGATTGACTGGTTTGATCTCCTTACAGTCCAAGGGACTCTCAAGAGTCTTCTCCAACACCACAGTTCAAGAGCATCCATTCTTTGGCATGCAGCCTTCTATATGATCCAACTTTCACATCCATACATGACCACTGGAAAAACCATAGCTTTGACTAGACGGACCTTTGTTGGCAAAGTAATGTCACTGCTTTTTAATACACTGTCCACGTTTGTCACAGCTTTTCTTCCAAGGAGCAAGCGTATTTTGATTTTGTGGCTGCAGTAAAGTTTGATCATAACCTTATTAATTAACTAGATTCAGTAGGTATTTTTTTCTTAGGACATTCGCTTAAAGCTCAAATACCCTCTTTCTATTTTGAAGGTGTTGGTGGCTTCACATTCCTATATGTAAGGATCAAAACATCCATTATAGCTCTCCCTAAATTTTTTATTGAAGCCTGCTTTTGGCAAAGGCATATGTTAAAACTTACCTCACTTTCAAAGTGAAATGCTTCACCCAGCAGATATACCATTTATCTACATATCTATAATGACCAGGTTTTAATGAGACTTGGTGTTCCAAAAAAGGCAAGCTATGCTTATTATGTTTAGTTGAATTTAATATGCTATAAAGCAATAATAAAAGTACCTTTGGGGTAAAATAGGAAATTCATATGCATACAAATAAAAAGACATCAAGACTAACTGTGTCTTGCTAAGATATATATAGATGTACATAATATGTAAGTATTCTACAAATTGAGGTTGATAGCTAGTTGAATTCACCTTTGGCTTTATTCAGTGTATGGCTGCCAGCAGCTTTTCTTTTGTACATTGTGATTAATTTCATTGTCACTAGATTTTATGTTTCTGAAAGAGTCTTTGACTGAACCTAGTTAGAAAACAGGAAGGAGACTAGGAGTCAAAGTTGTTGGAACAGCATCTATTGTAAGGTAAGCTGCTCACTAAAATTCTATGGTCAGATAAAAAACTTGAAAGAAGAGTAAAAATAATGACGACATTTCTGTTTTTTTGTTTTTTGCTTTTTAAATGAAACTCTTACAACAGTGTTGCAGTTTTTGAAATATTTTTATTTGTTCTGTTTTAATATACATTTCCAAGCTCTTAAACTTCTGAGGAAGTGAATTAAGAAAGATATGCTTTCTTGATTGGTATGTGAGAAACCCCATGGAATGTGTAATACAAAAAGCTACATAGGCAAAATGTTTTATAAGCATGTTTAAAAGGGGAATCTATCAAGCCATTTCTATATGCTCCTGATTGCTGGCTTGTGTGCTGTGAAGAACAAAACTTCAACTCAAAATGCAAATCATACAGGAATCATAAAAAGGCACAGCCCAAGCCTGCTATCACAGTAATTAAGATTTTCAAAGTAAAATTATTTTCTTCTTTTTTCCCTTTCTCTCTCTCTAAAAGAAAAGAGGCAATTTAATAGGCTTAACAATTTGGGGATGCTTTAAGTCAAAGATGTTGCAGGTAAAAATTTATACCACACTTGTCAAAAAAAAAAAATTCCCCCTTTTGGTACATATTAAGTCCCTCCCTTAATTAAGCCTTCTGGGGTTTGGAAGTGTTGATCTCATTTTAAACCAAGCTCAGCACAATTAGACACACTGAGGAGATGGGAGATAAGCAATGTATACAAAAACATTTCAGACACAAATGTTTCATCCTGCAAGGCCCTGATTTTCTCTTCCCATTTAAAAAATCTAGGCTCAAATAAAGAAAAGAAAAATTGATTATTTTCAGCTTGTCATACATCTCATTTGGAGTGGGTCAGACCTCCCCATTCACAATTACCACTAGTTAATCTTATCAGAGAAAAATTCAATTACATTTATCAAGGTTATTCCATAGACTCGAGCTATTGCTTCAAAAAAGAAATGGATTTTAGGGCTAAGAATGTTAGTATTGTGTGTTCCCTCAACTTTAAAATAAAAATAAAAAAATAAATCATTAACAGTTGCTTTTATACCCATGTTATTAATGGAATCTTGTAATAAAGGAATATCTGACAGCTTTGTAGAAAGGATTATTAATACATAGATTATGGAAGTTTAGAAGGGAGACTCATAACTGTTAATAGACTTCAATTCTCAGCCTACTCTGACATTTTAAAAAATCTAGTTTCAAATTTGATAACAGATTACCAGCTAGGCTGGAAGCCAACCACCTGATTAAGGCAATTTAAATGCTTGCAAAGTGGTGAGATTAAAATCAAATAAGTGCCGATTTTTTTTTCCTGCTTCACTTATCTTTCCCTGGATTCGTTCCTTAACTACCAGGTGGTGGAGGACTCTGGGTAATTTTCCTCTGTGCCAATTACCCCAGGATGGTTTTTAGGGTGAAGCAGAATAATTACTGCACTATCAATCCAAAATGGGCTGCTTAATGTGTTTAAGAGAGATTTTGAGCCTTAGCGGGGAAGCTGCCTGAAGCGTGCTCCGCTCATGGTGCCAAAGCCCGCTCGGCCCACTCGGATAGTTAACCGTTCAGTGAGAAGGCAGCATACACCCAAGGTGAAAGAAAACAAGGAAAACTCCCGGGAAGCTGTGGGAAAGTTAATGAGCTGCTTCCAACGTGTGGCAGGCTGCAGTCGCAGGTGGCTGACAAAGCCAGGCAGGTTAAGAAAATAATATTTATCATCCAGCTGCCAGGACTGTCTTTATCAAAACTCTTTCTAAAATCTATACAAGAAGAAAAACGGTCTTGAAAAAAAATTTTTTTGAAAAGAAACAAAAACAAAAAGCCCAAAGCAGCTGGGATTCAAATGCTTTTTCCTCGCTGATGTGTTAGAAAGAAAGCGGGAGACAGCGATTGAATCTGACAGCAATTTTTAAACATTTTCCTGCAAATAAAATGGAAAAAACAAACACCAGAATCAGATTATTTACTTAAAAATGAAAATTAAGTTGCAACTTTGAAATGACACTCCTCAATTCTATATTGTAGCAACCTCAAATGAAGTACCATCTTCCATCTGTTGAGTGCATTCTTAATTTCCTTAATTATCATTATTTGAATGTAAATTTTGAGTTTTAGCCAGTGTGTCCCAAGAAGCACAGAGCTACTTTCAAAGAAAAATACAGAAATCTTTATTTGTCAGGGAGCTGAGGCTGTTTCGTCCATTTAGTTATTTTATACTGGTCTTTTTATGATCTGTACCTTCTCCATTTTTAGTGTGCTAAGGGTTTTTTTTTATTATTTAATCAAAGACTGACTTATGATTTAGCTTAACAGATGGTTTGTGATAATGTGAGTCAAAGTGTTTTCAGAGAAATTCAGCATCTGAAATTGTGAGTGTTTGTCTGTGTGTGTGTGTGTGTGTGTGTGTGTATGAGAGAGAGACAGAAAGAGAGAGAAAGTGGTTCTGTTTTTATGGATTTGCATTCCTATCTGCGTATGTATCTGGAAGTCAGAGCTTCATAATGTACTATGCCATAAGAAAATGATTTCTTAGTGCAACCATTCCTGGTTTCTGACTTCAGTAATCAATTTCATCTGAGAAGAAAAAAAGATAAATGAGGATTGAGGGAAATGCGTACTACCCTCTGTTCTAAGTACATGTGTTCTAAGTACACATTGGAAAGAATATCATGAACTTCCTACTGGTAGAAAATGAATTCCCATCCATTCTGACAGATATTCTGTTTTAGACAGAAAAGTGTTTTGTAAGGCTCACACAAAATCCATTTAAGATTATCACATTAAACCATATTTACTTCAGAGGTCTGTAATAATTACATGTGCACTTGAAAATCCCCAGGAATTTTGGCTGCTGTGTCAATGATTTATACTCAAACATTTTCATTTGATGTGCAAAGTGAGAAGTACTCTTTAGTGGCAAGACAATTATCTGATTCTACTAATAAATGACTGCAGTAGTAGTCATTTTTAATTGAACAATTATAGGATATTGCACTGTCAGTTGATTATAGAAGTCATTTCATAAATGTCAAAAATCTCTTTAAATGAATTATGAAGCTCCAAAATAACTCCGGCAATCAGCCAGCAATAACACAATAATCTGTTTACCCTGTTGTCAGATGAACTCTTACCATTTTGTTGAGGGGAGGATGCTAACAGGAGAAGCAGAGCACAGTGTGGGGAGCCTTTTCTTAAAGATTAGGCTGAGCTTGAGCTGAAACAACCACCTTGGCTTTGATTTATAAAGATTTGGAGTGTTCTGATGAGCTTGTCTCTGGATAAAGAGTACCATGAAATTAAAGCTATCCCACCAGTGCAGACATTATAGACATTTATGTGTGTTCTTTTCATGAAAAATAATCAAGATAAGTTGGTCCATGAGCACTGTGTTAGAGACTCTAGGCTTATTGGTCCATCAAGATTCTTCCCCTCATATTCCTTAGCCTTAGTTCTTTTGCCACCTCAATTCTTTCTGCCAATTATACTTGAGTTGAATCTCTTAAATGCTTCTTCATATCCATCAAATTGCATTAAAAAAAATACACCCAGAAGAGGTATTATTCTTAATATCATATAACAGATAAGATGTTGCCCTGCTGTTTTCAGTTTCTCATTCTTTACTGTTGGCCTGGAATGGGCAATCTCATCTGGGTATAACAACATCACATTTTTAGCTGATAAAAGAGAAGCCAGTTGTTTAGTCGCTAAGTAGTGTCCGACTCTTTTGTAGCCCCATGGACTGTACCCCAACAGGCTCCTCTATCCATGGGATTTCCCAGGCAAGAATACTGGAGTGGGTTGCCATTTCCTTCTCCAAGAATGAAGTCAGAGGTGAATTAATTTTCACTTAAATAGAAATTGCACTGACAAAAGAATACAAATTTCAAGACTTACTATGAGATTTTATTGTAAAATAAATACTTTTATATTACATGGAATATATTTCCACAAAAACTACACTCTAATTTTTTCCAAACCAAATTTTAGCTACTTACTTTTTTTCATATTTATGGCTTTTCTATTCATAGCACTTTTTAATATATTTGTGTGTGCATGCTCCATCATGTCCATCTCTTTGCAACCCATGGACTGTATCCTGCCAGGCTCCTGTGGTCCATGAAATTTTCCAGGTAAGAATACCTGGGTGGGTTGCCATTTCCTACTCCAGGGCATCTTCCCAACACAGGGATCGAACCCACGTCTCCTGCATCTCCTGCATTGGCAGGCAGATTTTACCCCTGTGTCACCTGGAAAGCCTTTTGATATATTAGCAATGCATCTATTTTTCTACAAAATTCCGACAATGTGACTTAGAAGCAAAAATATCAAGGTTTGTTTTCAGATAAAGATATCATTTATAAAGTTCTTTGTGGAACAAAAATTTCCAAAGCAAGAAATAAAACTTCAATTTGTTTTTCATCAGTTTGGGATATTTTCCTTCAAGTTCTTTTGAATGGAATTCCCTCTCAAATTTTAATTTAGAGGTATCTGAGTAATCAGAATTTTCTTTCCTTCATTTGATATATATGGAGGAGACGAGTTAATGACTCATATGTTCAAGTTGCACATTCAACAACTAACAATAACAGACAAATTTCTTGGTCCCTGAAATATTCTTTGGAGCTGCCTTCCCTACTTCCCTTAGCAGGTCTCAAGATTATGCCATGTATATTCCCAAATCTCTAATTGAGATCAAAATGATTCTACCAAAAAGTAAATTGTAATACCTAGAGAAAACCCTAAGAACAGAGAAAGGAAAATTACTCAAAAGCCTAGAAAACTTAGCTACACTATGTATTTGTGGGTAGGACGGAATGACATTATTTCTAACAAGACTAGACCAACTACCTGTGCTCTTATATTTTTCTTTTTTTTCTAATTTTATTTTATTTTTAAACTTTACATAATTGTATTAGTTTTGCCAAATATCAAAATGAATCCGCCACAGGTATACATGTGTTCCCCATCCTGAACATCACAGTTACCGCTGGCAGCGTAAGCAGAGAAAAATCAAAGGAGCAAAGAAAAACCTTTGCAAAACCTGCATGGTATCTAAAGAGAGCTGAAAGAAAAAGAAAAACAAAAACACGTGTGGGTGTGTGGTGGTTAGGACTGAGTCAAAACTGGCTAAATGGCTTTGCTGGTGACATGGGTCATGATCTTAGATGACTTGTTATTCACCTGATCTGTCCCTGCATTTTTACCTAATGTTATATAAAATGACTGTTGCCTTGGCAAAATCTTTTGAAATGAATGACTTAATTGCAAGATTCAGACAAACTTTGATGAAAAAAGTCACACCTAAAGTAAAGTCCTATTTACTGATAATGAAAGAGTGATATTCTGTTAACTATTACTATACCATATTGTTTTCCCTATAGTCAAAAATATGAAATATACTAATACAGCATTCTTTTTAATCTGATGTCATTTTTAGATACTCTATTATTTTATGTATCACTAAGGAAAAAATGTTGATAGTTGATTATGTCAATTGTAACACACATCTCCATATAGATGTTAGAATCTGAACTTAAAAAGTACTCTTTAGCTTCACTAAAATAAAGCAGCATAATTGTAACATGATCTTTAATGACTTAAAAGACATTCTAGTTTCCTGGAATGTGTTAAAACTACTACTATTATCACCAAAAACTATTGGAAAGTAGCGTGAAAAAAAGCACTTTCTTGTATATATTTTTTGCAATAAATAATAGTTTATCAATAAAAATAAAATTGGATAAATCACAATTTATGTTTCTAGTCTGAAATGATAAATTTTATTTTTCTTATTGCCATTGAACATCTGAACAAATACACACACATATATGCATAAATCATGTATATATACAATACTGATATACATATACATATATAAATATATCCTTTGTCACAGATTTTTCATAAATTTTAATGTAGTAAATTAAAAAGACTTCAATAAACTTCTGCTGATAAATAAGCTATAGAAATAGAAACCAATACAATATTGTAAAGTTAAAAAATAAAATAAAATAAAGAAAAGCAAGTCGAAGAAAAAAAACAGAAATAGAAATAAAAAGTAATTGAAAAAATTGAATTTTTATTCTACTTAGTATCTGTCTGCTTTTCTCCTTTATAAGATTTCTTTCCTTTGGTGTTCCCCTCTCCACAGAGTAACCTAAATTAAGGGTCAAATATATGCTTATTTATATTAACATAATATTTCTTTCACGCCTATGAAGAAAGCATTTTAAGGCCTGGAGAGTAGAAATAATTATTATTTTTTTTTTACAAAATACAATCACAAAGTATTGTTTATAATTTGAGCATTAAAATCTCAGGGACTTAGGAAACAGAAACAGACTGATACAATCAAATAGTTACTCTCTAAGCCTTTCCCTAATTTTAAGGGATAAATAAAATGCATATATAGAAAAAGTTATGAAAAAAATGTCTAGGATGGATGGGATTTTAAAGCATTTGTAAGGAGCTAAAATACAAAGAATTGTGTATTATGGGCAACATTTGGAGAGCCTTTTGCATTATTTAAAGCTACCAGGAACATTTGCTTTCTAAAAGTCTATCTTTTAGTATTTTAATCATAAAATGAAAGAATAATGAAGAGACTTGAGCTTGTTGGTTTTCAATTTCTGAACATTTAATTGAAACTCAAGTGTATCATATGTTGTCATTCAAAGACTTTTTAAAAGGGCATGCATATGTGCTCAGTCGCTAAGTCGTGTCTGACTTTTTGCCACCCCATGGACTGTAGCCCACTGGGCTTCTCTGTCCATGGGATTCTCCAGGCAAGGATACTGGAGTGGGCTGACATTTCCTTCTCCAGGGGATCTTCCCAACCCAGGGATCAAACCCGTGTCTCCTATACCTCCTGCAATCACAGACAGATTCTTTACCACTGTATCACCTGGGAAACCCCTTTAAAAGGAGCAATGACTAAATTGAAAACAAAACATATAACATGAGAATACTTGCTACCTTCAGAGAACTGGTTCAAACTGGGAACGAAGTAGGCTCTTCCTCTTCACTTTTCTCTGACCTTCCTTATTTTCCTGGTCCTTTTCCCTTTCCTGACTGTGCTCCTCCTCTCTGTTTCGGTGTGCTCCCATACTCATATCCTAATGGTATCTCTTGTTTCTTTTACTCTTTGTCTGTCATATTTATTTCCTAGAGCTTTTGGTTTTTAAAGCCTTCTTTAAGTAACTAAAATCTAGCAGTAAAATAATTCAGGATAATATAGTGGTGTGAATCAATGTTTCATATGTTACTCTTTCAACAGCTTAGTATTGAAATTTTTTGTTGTTGTTTCACAATATATTGGAATATAGTTGATTCATAATGTATTAGATTCAGGTGTATAGATAGCAAATTGATTCAGTTAAACATATATGGATTAGAATTTTAACAGAAGATTTGTTAAGAATATTGCTTTATCTCAAAAAATAAATATGTAATTTAGATTATTCAGAAACAGGATCAATCTAGTGGTTGGTTAAGTTTGTCCTCAAGTTCGTTCTATATTTCTCAATTTGTAGATATATTTCCTTATTCTTGTTTCTACTATAAGCTCCACTCTAGTAACTTTTCCAATTATCTCTTGGACATTTTTGTTGGTCATCTTGATTGTCTGGAAGGCATTTCAAGTTTAATATAGTCCCAAAGAAGTTCTGCCTCTTACCCTCTGAAACCTTTTCTTCTTTTTGTGGAAGGTTAATTTCTTAGTTAATAGCACCATTACCTTATTGTTAGCTTTGCTAGACCCATCATATTTATCCCCCTACTTTTCTTCCTGTCCTCTGGCCCTGACCCACTTTGAGTTAAGTAGGTCACAAGTCCTGTAGATTCATCTCAGAATTAGCTCTTGAATCTGACTATCTGCTCCTACTTACATAGAATTAGTTTAAAAAATAAATTTTTCTTATTAGAATTTGTATAATGGAATCTTAAAATGTGTCTGTAAGAATGTTTTTCCCTTGTTTGTAATGTGTGTACTCTTTGATCTGCCACTATAAATATCTTTTATAAATGTCAATCATATGTTTCTCTTTTGTTTGAAAATTAGACTCCTCATTATTTTTATTGTGAAATCTAATCACACAACATAGAGTTTAAAAAAAATAGCAACAGACTTCCACATCTAGGCTCAAATTTTCTTTTCTGCTTACATTTTTGTAAATAGCCCACCCAACCCTTACTCCAACCTTAAGTGAAGTGAAAGTGAAGTCGCTCAGTCATGTTCGACTCTTTGTGACCCATGGACTGTAGCTTACCAGGCTTCTCGGTCCATGGGATTTTCCAGGCAAGAATACTGGAGTGGGTTGCCATTTCCTTCTCCAGGAGATCCCAACCCAGGGATTGAATCCGGATCTCCCGCTTTCTAGGCAGATGCTTTACCGTCTGAGCCACCGGGGAAGTCCTAATGAAGTGTTTGCCATTTTCCAAAAAATAAATTATCCTTCCTTTCATCCTAGTCTTCAGGTGGGCTACTTCCTTTCCTAGAATGTATCACACTTACTGACAATAATCATTTCTTCCTCATCTCTAAGCTTTATTTCAGATACCACATCCTCTGCAAAGGTTTTCCTTACTCTCCCAAGCGGTTGACTTCTCTAACTTAGGCATTATTCATGATTATATTGGCTAGGGTTGTATGTTTCATTGCAACCAAATCCCAAACACCAGGACAGATACTGGACTTTCCCTTTAATACTATAATGACACCTCTTGGTACCAAAACCTCAGTCTGTGGTTGGGAGTTATCAGAGTCCTGAATCATTGAAACGTTGAGGTTATCCACTCAAAACAGTTTGGATGGGGCTCAGTTCCCTCAAATTTTAGATCATAATAAAGACCGTATCTTTTACCTGGAGAAATAATGAGTGACACACAGGCAATTGTTGGTGGAATCTTTACTAACATTCATGAGGAACATAGGCTAAGATTCTGAATTATGACTGCGGACAAAGAGATGAGGAGAAGACAAATATGAACTTGGTAATCAGTATCATGTGAAGGAAGGAAAGAGCAAAATCTAGAATTACTTCCAGGTTTCTAGTTTTGCCAAATATAGATTCCCAATAAGAGAAATAGTGGATAAAAGGGGAGGATCAGCTTTGAATATCTGGATTTAGCTGCTTTTATCATAAAAGCTTGTATTTCCTTTAAATAATTAGATATGTTAATACTGATATCTTATAGGCTAGACCAGATGTTGACTTTCTTTGGAAAGGGGCCAACCAGTAAGTATTTTTAGCTTTGAGTGCAGCTATTTAAATTTGCCTTTTCAGGGTGAAAGCAGCCATAGACAAAATGAATAAACATGTCTGTGTTCCAATAAAACTTTATTTACAAAAACAAGTGGCAGGCCAAATCCAGCCTACAGGCGATAGTTTGCTGACCCTTGATCTAGAAAATTGAGGCTCTCAGTGAAGAGGAGGATGAATGCCATCAATAAAGATGAGATTACTCAAGAAAGTATCTAAAGAGATCAGTGTGTCATTGGATCAGAAGAGTAGGACCCAGAAGAAATCAAGATAAAATGATCAGATGCCAGAAATATTGGGAAACAAGAAAGAGAATTGTTATAGAAATGGGAAATGGGATTTTTAAGAAGGTCAACTGTTAGTGCAGCTGAGCTTTGGTTTAATATTGGCAAAAAGAGGAAGAAAAAAAGATCACTGACTTGATTTTGTAATGAAGCAATCACTAGTGATGTGAGAGACAGATATTTCAAGAGTGTGGGGGCAAATGTCATTTTGCAGTAGGAGGGGTCAATGAAAATATAAAAGGGAAACTGATGAATATCCATTACTGTCTCAAGAAGGTTGACTCAAGTAAAAGACTGACAATCTAGTGTAAGGGAGGGAGTTCTTTTTGGTCTCAGTTTTGCATCATCCTCAGACCGTCTGTATACACTTAGACAAGGTATGAATTGTATATTAATAATCTTGCATTGTTGCTGTTGTTAAGATCTTTAAAATCTCTGATTAGCATGTAATGCTTGGCATACAGGCAAATTAATGTTGCACAATTTAAAAGTACTTCACTGTACAGCAGAAACTGACACAATATTGTAAAGCAACTATACTCCAGTAAACAAGTACAGCGAAATATTTTTGCTGTTGTTGCTGTTTAGTCACTAAGTCGTGTCTGAGTCTTCTGGGACGCCATGAACCATAGCTCACCAGGCTTCTCTGTCCATTGGATTTCCCAGGCAAGACCACTCGAGTGGGTTGCCATTTCCTCCTCCAGGGTATCTTACCGACCCAAGGATAGAAACTGTGTCTCCTGTACTGGCAAATGGATTCTTTACCACTGAGCCACCTGGAAAGCCCATAAACATATTTCAGTAGATAAATAATACAAGAGAATATTAGCAGTTGTTAAGTCTAATTGATGGAGATACAGTTTTCATTGTTATTTCAACTTTTCTTTGTGTTTGAAATTTTCATATAAAATACTGGAAAATACTAATTAAAAAACCAAATTTCTAAAAAAATTAAAAAATAAAATAAAATTATGCATTAAGCATTATTTGTTCAAGCTTGCTGTCTGCCAGCTTTCATTTTTCTTTTTATTAATATATTTACCTTTTAGTCCTTTTATTATATTTTATATTATAATTATTAATATATTGATTTTATATATTTATATAAAATCAATACATTAATTAATATATAATTAATATATTAATTATATATTATATATTTTAATATATTCCTTTGATTAATATATTTACCTAAAAGACTTAGGCCACATGCACATAATCAAAATAAATGTGAACTTCTATGTGTCCTAATCTCAAAAATGGACCAGATTCCTATGAAAAAAAGTTTCAAAACATTAAAATAATCTAGAAAAAAGTGATTATATATTTAATATTCAAAATATACTAATGAAATGAATGTTCCCTTTATTTCACCATCCCAATCCTATCCAAACATGAATTGAGGTTCAGAGAAGTTGCATCATGTTGGAGATTATAGTGTGGTATCAACATTTATTCTATGCCCATCCCATAGGGAGATAATATACATTATCACTGAATTATTCATTATCTATGAATGAAGAAAATTGTGATGAACATTTTTTGTGTAATTAATTCTGTGCCAGACCCTTTTATAAGCACACAATAGGTGTTGACTTTCTTAATCCTTATAATAGACTTAAGAGGTAGTTAACCATTTCTGTCTCCATTATAATTGTTAATATATAAAAAAAACTGAAGTTCAGAGAGGTAATTGGCCCCAGGTTACATGACTGGAAAGTAGTGGCACAAGGATGTGAATTCAGAAAGATGCTTCTAGAACCTTATCTCTTGATCATGAAGATGATGTGGTTGTGTTAAACTGCAAATGATGGAGGTCAGTTTCCACTGGAATATTATTAATTCATTTGAGAAAAATAATCAAATGTGACTTTATTTTTCAATAACATAATATTTCCTTTTTAAAAAGTTTATTTATTTTAATTGGAGGCTAATTACTTTACAATATTGTAGTGGTTTTTGCTGTACATTGACATGAATCAGCTGTGAGTGCACATGTGTTCCCCATCCTGAAGCCCCCTTCCACCTCCCTCCCCATCTCATCCCTCAGGGTCATCCCAGTGCACCAGCCCTGAGCACCCTGTCTCATGCGTCGAACCTGGACTGGCGATCTATTTCACATATGATAACACACATGCTTCAATGCTATTCTCTCAAATCATCCCACCCTCGCCTTCTCCCAGAGTCCAAAAGTCTGTTCTTTACTTCTGTGTCTCTTTTGCTGTCTCGCATATAGGGTCATCATTATCATCTTTCTAAATTCCATATATATGTGTTAATATCCTGTATTGGTGTTTTTCTTTCTGACTTACTTCACTCTGTATAATAGGCTCCAGTTTCATCCACCTCATTAGAACTGATTCAGATGTATTCTTTTTAATGGCTGAGTAATACTCCATTGTGTATATGTACCACAGCTTTCTTATCCATTCGTCTGCCATGGACATTTAGGTTGCTTCCATGTCCTGGCTATTATAAACAGTGCTGCAATGAACATTGGGGTACATGTGTCTCTTCCAATTCTGGTTTCCTTGGTGTGTATGCCCAGCAGTGGGATTGCTGGGTCATATGGCAGCTCTATTTACAGTTTTTTAAGGAATTTCCACACTATTCTCCATAGTGACTGTACTAGTCTGCATTCCCACCAACAGTGTAAGAAGGTTTCCTTTACTCTGCACCCTCTCCAGCATTTATTGTTTGTAGACTTTTTGAAAGCAGCCATTCTGACCGGCGTGAGATGGTACCTCACGGTGGTTTTGATTTGCATTTCTCTGATAATGAGTGATGTTGAGCCTCTTTTCATGTGTTTGTTAGCTATCTGTATGTCTTCTTTGGAGAAATGTCTGTTTAGTTCTTTGGCCCATTTATTGATCGGGTTGTTATTTTTATGGAATTGAGCTAATATTTCTTATAGTAATAAAGATCCAGACCATTCCTTTCATCTCCTCCTGAGTCTCTAAGACAATATCCCTATAAGCCTATTCAGTATTTCTTATCATATTGATGATGGAACAAGAGGCTTTCAAGGTTTCTCAATGACACTTGAATCAGAATTCTTGTTAGAAAGAACCGCCAACAATGCTCCAGGGCATTGAAACCCCAGTGAGAATTTTCTGGCTTCCCAAACTTCAGAATAAATAGATTCCATTTGAGAATTATAGAGAAAGTGTGAAAAAGTGATCTCATCACAGTCCCCACTCTTTTAGTCTTTTTCTTGCCAACTCACTTCAGTTTCTGCTTTTTCCATAAATAATTCTAAAACATTGTCTCACCTATAGTACAGGAAATTGTGAAGAAGTTTAAAGGAAGCATTAATTGGCAGAGCTCAAGAATGTAAAAGAATGGACCAAGTATCAAGGCGATTAAAGGGAATATGGGGTAAATGCTGTTACCCCAGAGCCTGAAAGGTATATATTCTAGGCTTCATCTTGCTGTCTCTGGTTCATTGATGCTAATAAAAAAATAACACTTCATGTCTCCCCCATGTTTTTCTCTTTTTCATCAGCAAGTATAAACACATAGGTATATACACTATGGTACATTCTGTTCAGATTTCACCTAGATGACAGCTCCGAACTACAACCGATTAATTCATTCAACAAAAAATTTTTATGATACGTTTGTCAGAGTACATCTAAATTAAGACTCATATAATGGCATTCTACAGTAAATACACTAGTTCAGTTCAGTTGCCTAGTCATGTCCGACTCTTTGTGACCCCATAAATTGCAGTACTCCAGGCCTCCCTGTCCATTACCAGCTCCCGGAGTTCAACCAAACTCATGTCCATCGAGTCGGTGATGCCATCCAGCCATCTAATCCTCTGTCATCCCCTTCTCCTTCTGCCCCCAATTCCTCCCAGCATCAGAGTCTTTTCCAATGAGTCAATTCTTCACATGAGGTGGCCAAAGTACTGGAGTTTCAGCTTTAGCATCATACTTTCCAAAGAACACCTAGGACTGATCACCTTTAGAATGGACTGGTTGGATCACCTTGCAGTCCAAGGGACTCTCAAGAGTCTTCTCCAATACCACAGTTCAAAAGCATCAATTCTTTGGCGCTCAGACTTTTTCACAGCCCAACTCTCACATCCATACATGACCACTGGAAAAACCATAGCCTTGACTCGACGGACCTTTGTTGGCAAAGTAATGTCTCTGCTTTTCAATATGCTATCTAGGTTGTTCATAACTTTCCTTCCAAGGAGTAAGCGTCTTTTAATTTCATGGCTGCAATCACCAACCACAGTGATTTTGGAGCACAGAAAAATAAAGTCTGACACTGTTTCCACTGTTTCCCCATCTATTTGCCATGAAGTGATGGGACCAGATGCCATGATCTTCGTTTTCTGAATGTTGAGCTTTAAGCCAACTTTTGCACTCTCCTTTCACTTTCATCAAGAAGATTTTTAGTTCCCTTTCACTTTCTTCCATAAGGGTGGTGTCATCTGCATATCTGAGGTTATTGATATTTCTCCCGGCAATCTTGATTACAGCTTGTGCTTCTTCCAGCCCAGCGTTTCTCATGATGTACTCTGCATACAAGTTAAATAAGCAGGGTGACAATATACAACCTTGACGTACTCCTTTTCCTATTTGGAACCAGTCTGTTGTTCCATGTCCAGTTTGAACTGTTGCTTCCTGACCTGCATATAGATTTCTCAAGAGGCAGGTCAGGTGGTCTGGTATTCCCATCTCTTTCAGAATTTTCCATAGTTTCTTGTGATCCACACAGTCAAAGGCTTTGTCATAGTCAATAAAGCAGAAATAGATGTTTTTCTGGAACTCTCTTGCTTTTTCCATGATCCAGAGGATGTTGGCCATTTGATCTCTGGTTCCTCTGCCTTTTCTAAAACCAGCTTGAACATCAGGAAATTCACGGTTCACATATTGCTGAAGCCTGGCTTGGTGAATTTTGAGCATTACTTTGCTAGCGTATGAGATGAGTGCAATTTTGTGGTAGTTTGCACATTCTTTGGCATTGCCTTTCTTTGGGATTGGAATGAAAACTGACCTTTTCCAGTCCTGTGGCCACTGCTGAGTATTCCAAATTTGCTGGCATATTGAGTGCAGCACTTTCACAGCCTCATGTTTCAGGATTTTAAATAGCTCCACTGGAATTCCATCACCTCCACTAGCTTTGTTCGTAGTGATTCTTTCTAAGGCCCACTTGACTTCACATTCCAGAATGTCTGGCTCTAGGTCAGTGATCACACCATCATGATTATCTGGGTCATGAAGATCTTTTTTGTACAGTTCTTCTGTTTATTCTTGCCCACCTCTTCTTAATATCTTCTACTTCTGTTAGGTCCATACCATTTCTGTCCTTTATTGAGCCCATCTTTGCATGAAATGTTCCCTTGGTATCTCTGATTTTCTTGAAGAGATCTCTAGTCTTTCGCATTCTGTTGTTTTCCTCTATTTCTTTGCATTGATCACTGAGGAAGGCTCTTATCTCTTCTTGCTATTCTTTGGAACCCTTCATTCAGATGCTTATGTCTTTCCTTTTCTCCTTTGCTTTTAGCTTCTTTTCTTGTCACAGCTATTTGCAAGGCCTCCCCAGACAGCCATTTTGGCTTTTTGCATTTGTTTTCCATGGGGATGGTCTTGATCCCTGTCTCCTGTACAATGTCATGAACCTCTGTCCATAACTCATCAGGCACTCTATCAGATCTAGTCCTTTAAATCTATTTCTCACTTCCACTGTATAATCATAAGGGATTTGATTTAGGTCATACCTGAATGGTCTAGTGGTTTCCCCCAGTTTCTTCAAATTAGATCTGAATTCAGCAATAAGGAGTTCATGACCTGAGCCACAGTCAGCTCCCAGTCTTGTTTTTGCTGACTGTATAGAGCTTCTCCATCTTTGGCTGCAAAGGATATAATCAATCTGATTTTGGTGTTGGCCATCTGGTGATGTCCATGTAGAGTCTTCTCTTGTGTTGTTGGAAGAGGTTGTTTGCTATGACAAGTGAGTTCTCTTGGCAAAATTCTATGAGCCTTTGTCCTGCTTCATTCCGTATTCCAAGGCCAAATTTGTCTGTTACTCCAGGTGTTTCTTGATTTCCTACTTTTGCATTCCAGTCCCCTATAATGAAAAGGACATCTTTTGGGGGTGTTAGTTCTAAAAGGTCTTGTAGGTCTTCATAGAACCGTTCACATTCAGCTTATTCAGTGTTACTGTTTGGAGCATAGACTTGGATTACTGGATATTGAATGATTTGCCTTGGAAATGAACAGAGATCTTTCTATGGTTTTTGAGATTGCATCCAAGTACTGCATTTTGGACTCTTTTGTTGACCATGATGGCTACTCCATTTCTATTGAGGGATTCCTGCCCACAGTAGTCAATATAATGGTCATCTGAGTTAAATTCACCCATTCCAGTCCATTTTAGTTCACTGATTCCTAGAATGTCAATGTTCACTCTTGCCATCTCCTGTTTGACCACTTCCAATTTGCCTTGATTCATGCACCTAACATTCCAGGTTCCTATGCAATATTGCTCTTTACAGCATCGGACCTTGCTTCTATCACCAGTCACATCCACAACTAGGTACTGTTTTTGCTTTGGCTCCATCCCTTCATTCTTTCTGGAGTTATTTCTCCACTGATCTCCAGTAGCATATTGGGCACCTATCAACCTGGGGAGTTCTTTCACTAGTCATTTGCAATACTGAATTTCCAGGACATTTTTCCTTGTCATTCAAGGGAAGAGCTGTTATGTGAAACAAGCCCCTATACTCATAATATTATAGAAAGAAATTTAATAATGAAAAATATCAAAATAGCATATTAGAATTAAGCTACAAATATATATATATATATATTAACATATAATATCAAAGCTATACACACACACACTCACACACACTCACACTCACACACACGTATGAGTTTCCCTGGTAGCTCAGCTGGTAAAGAATCCACCTGCAATGCAGGATACCGCAGTTCAATTCCTGGCTTGGGAAGATCCCCTGGAGAAGGGATAGGCTACCCAGTCCAGTATTCTTGGGCTTCCCTGGGGGCTCAGATGGTAAAGAATCATCCTGCAATGAGGGAGACCTGCCTGGGTTCAGTCTCTGGCTTGGGAAGACCCCTTGGAGGGGGGCATGGCAACCCACTCTGGTATTCTTGCCTGGAGAATCCCCATGAACAGAGGAGCCTGGTGGGCTACAGTCCACGGGATTGCAAAGAGTTGGACACAACTGAGCAACTAAGCACAACACAGTACATACAAATATATGTACACACAGACACATATATGTACATATGTACACACATACACAGGCTTCCCAGATGGTGCAGTGGTAAAGAATCTGCCTACCAATACAGAAGGCATAAGAGATGCAGGTTTGATATCTGGGTCAGGAAGATCCCTTGGAGTAGGAAATGGGCACCCACTCCAATAATCTTGCCTGAAAAATTCCGTGGTCAGAGAAGCCTGGTGGGCTACAGTCCTTGGGGGTCGCAAAGAGTCGGACATGACTGAGCATGCACACATATACATACAATTACATACATATATACACACATTCCACTTCCTTGTAAGAGTCTTTACATACGAAGGAAGAAAAATACATTCTGGACATCACTCTCCCCAAGAAAATACCTGGTAATTAATCTGCATTTTTTATGCAATACCAGAAAGAGTAATATAGGTTAATAGCCTCTATATTCTAATATAAGCTTACATTTCAACTGAAGATTGCAGGAATTTGCAGGAACAAATTGCAGAACAATATGTTCAAAGGGATGGACAGGAAGAACTAAAGCATCATTTGGTGAATGAAAGATCAACAAGAAATGTAGAAGAGACCAGAATTTGGTGGTTAGTTCAGTTCAGTTCCGTTCAGTCACTCAGTCATGTCCAACTCTTTGTGACCTCATGAATTGCAGCACGCCAGGCCTCCCTGTCCATCACCAACTCCCGCAGTTCACTCTGACTCACGTCCACCCAGTCGGTGATGCCATCCAGCCATCTCATCCTCTGTTGTCCCCTTCTCCTCCTGCCCCCAATCCCTCCCAGCATCAGAGTCTTTTCCAATGAGTCAGCTCTTCTCATGAGGTGGCCAAAGTACTGGAGTTTCAGCTTCAGCATCATTCCTTCCAAAGAAATCCCCGGGCTGATCTCCTTCAGAATGGACTGGTTGGATCTCCTTGCAGTCCAAGTTAGGTGGCTGTTATAATGAGAATGGAAATCAAATTTACTGGAAACAGAGACCACACCACCATCTCGAAATTAATGGGTACAAACCAAAGCAAAAGACAATACTGGGATATTTTTGCATATTGATATTAAAACAAAATAGCAGAATGAATAAAAGTATTGTCTATAAGTATTTAAAATTCATAAATCTTAAAACATAATGAAACTAAATTGTTACATAAATTTTAATTTTAAAATGTGTGAATGTATTACAAAGCCTTGGGGAACAATGTAAAGATATAAAAATATGTGGTAAAGATACATTATTATTTCAATATAAACTTTTGGCATCTACTGAACATGCTGCCTCATCTTATTTTATTTCTTTTTCAGATTGTTTTTTATTGGAGTATACTTGCTTTACAATGTTGTGTTAGCCTCCACTGTACAGCAAAGTGAATCAGCTATACATACACATTTACCCCTCTTTTTTGGATTTCCTTCCCATTTAGGACACCGCAGAGCGCTGTGCTCTGTGCTGTACAGTAGGTTCTCATTAATTATCTATTTTATAAGCATTTTTGTTGTTGTTTAGTTGCTAAGTTGAGTCTGACTCTTTTGGGACCCCATGGACTGTAGCCCACCAGGTTCCCCTGTCCATGGGAATTCCTAGGCAGGAATACTGGAGTGGTTTGCCATTTCCTTCTCCAGGAGATCTTTCCAACCAAGGGATCAAACCCACATCTCCTGCATTGCAGGCAGATTCTTTACCACTGAGCCACTTGGGAAGCCCTATCTAAATTACACATAGTATCAATTGTGTTACATGTCAATCTCAGTGTCCCAATTCATCCCCCATCCCCACCCCCAGCAGAACAGTTGCTTCTTTTGCCTTCACTCTCCTCCATTGAGTGATGTTCTCAGAATGACCTCACTGATGTTGCTGGTCAGGGTCGACTTCAACCACATCCAAGTCCTGTGAAGTGAAATGAAGTGAAGTGGCTCAGTCGTATCCGACTCTTTGCGACTCCACGGACTGTAGCCTACCAGGCTCCTCCATCCATGGGATTTTCCAGGTCAGGGTCGACTTCAACCATGTCCAAGTCCTGTAGAGCCTTTTTAATGAAACATTCAGGTCCATTGTCTCTGGTTTTAAGCTAAAGTTGTGTATATTTCAGAACAATCAGCCCAGAAAGGGGATGTCACTGTCCTCCACCTAATTTCTGGTGTGATTCCCCCTTTATCTCTAAGAGCACCTTGGTATTTTCTTTCCAGTTCTGAGCTCAACCTTTGGTTGAGTGAGAGAAGAGGAGCAACATGGGGACGTGGAGGATGGTAGTGACAGGAACTGAATAGTAATAAGGGATGAGAAGGGTATGTAGACAGGAGCTTGGGAATGGAGTGGGTGACATTCAGCAAAGGGGAAGGGTGCAGGGACACAAAGCTGAAGGAAGAAGGATGAACAGAGATGTTGCTTGATGGCTAGATGTCTAAGATAACATTGCAAACGCACACAGAAAATTATACATATTGGTATTTTGATACTTTAAAAGGGCAAGTTATACCAGGATATTGAGAGCTCACAATGCAATCACTGGCTGTAATATATTGGGGCAGAAAACTTGAAAATGCCAAAGAGTACCTGCAGTTTTAGATCTCAAGAATGCACATGAGAATGTAATACTCGATGAACTTGAGCCTAGCTGTTATTGCTTTGGGCTTGCGTGCATCTGACAATTTTCCTTCCAATCAAAGGATCGCTTCAAATAACGCAGAAAACAAATCTTTCCGTGCGATAATGATTTTTAAAACAATTTCTTTATAACAACAAATAAAAGGAGAGAATGTAAATGGAGCACACGGTTAATTGACAGCCATACTCCCCAGCAAACTTGTAAATAGTAACATTCTCACAGGAATTAAATCAGTTGCACTGTGGGTAACTCTAGAATTCAAAAGGTGCCACAGTTCTTCACTTTGTGTTGATGGAACTGAACGGCATTAACCTTTTCACTTGCACTAACAAAGACAAGTGAAGACACTGTGTACTATGACTCCTGCACATTTATGTTTTGTTTTTTGCCCAGGGCTTTCTACAATTATCCCACACTTCAGAACTAATTTCTCTGCACGTTTACCTACATTGTTTCGGCACTACTCCTGCAACACCACAATCTCATTAACTCTTTTTTTTTTCTTCCACAAGGAAGATTTATAAGGACATAGAAGAAATAATTATTTGGTGATATAATATTGGGTAAATTTTTGTAGCTTTTGCAAATAGGTTAGCCCTCATCTAAAGTAATTTTTTTTTAATCCCTTAAGTCTTATAAATAACACTGTACAGTTTCCATTGACAGCTCTGACTATTCTCCTAGTAGTGAATGAAAATTCAGACTTCTTTTAGGTGGGGGCAGGAGAGAAAGGGAAAATCAAATTGAAATTTAGAACTTGAGTCCTGTTTTAATAATAGGAACCTCTTTATTTAAATATTTATTTCTTCATTTTCTTTTTGAATTCAAAATATGTATACATACATATATATGTACAAACATATATATACACAAGTATATACCTATGCATATGTAAAATATATACTTTTTGTTTTACAAGCACAAAGTTGGCAAATAATTTAGCACCAAAAATCAGCTTTTTAATTTTGTATTTATTTATTTTTGTTACTTTTCCTATGTAATTTTAAAGTTGATATTATGTTGTATTTTCATTTTTATTCTGATCAAGACATTTACTTTTTTTAAAATTTTTTGGCCAAATAGCATGCTTGATATTATTTCCCCAACCAAGGATTGAACATGTGCCCTGTTCCCCCACCACTGCCCCTGCAGTGGAAGCATGGAGTCTTAACCACTGGAAGTCTTCAGCTTTTTTAGATATACATATATACACATGTATATGCCTGTCTTTTTGCAACTCACAAATAATTAAGTCATTGCAGAGGGATGGAAAGTTGTATTTTAAGGCAATTTATAAAATGGGATTCCTTGACTACAATGAGAAAGGATTACCAACAAACCAGCAGAAATTTCACTGTGTAAGCACAGATAGGAAAATCTTTTACTTTTCCTTAACCAAAAGCAAGTTTGATAGCAGCAAACAAAATACTTCTATGAAAATAAACTCAGCCTGGATAAGAATTAACATTGAAGAGTGTCCAAACTTCAGTAGGAAGAGTTGAACAATTGTGTTCAGTTCAGTTCTAGTGCACACAGGGAAGGGCTGCTGATACGAGGAGGAGTCTGATTATGTCTTCATGGTAGATTTGTAAGGATGAGATCTACTTACCAAGTGGGGAAAAAGAGGGCAGGATGAATTTGGAGACTGGAATTGACATATATACATGATTCATACTATATATAAAATAGATGACTAATGAGAACTTACTGTTTAGCTCAGGCAACTCTACTCAGTGCTGACCTAGATGGGAAGGAAACCCAAAGAAGAGGGGATTACATATAGCTGATTTACTTTGCTATACAGTAAAAACTAATAAAATATTGTAACATAACTATGCTCAAATAAAAATTAACTTTGAAAAGAACCAGGTCTGCTTACCTAGAAGAGAGGTTGTAGTAGAGGACATGTAAGCTGTCTTCAAATATTTGAGGGATTGTCATGAAGAGGAGGGAGCAAACACAATGGGGACCAATGAGTTATATATGGGCTTAAAAATGGAAGAATTTATTAAGAATAGGTAGGACAGACAGCGGAGAAGGCAATGGCACCCCACTCCAGCACTCTTGCCTGGAAAATCCCATGGACGGAGGAGCCTGGTGGGCTGCAATCCATGGGCTCGCTAAGAGTCGGACATGACTGAGCGACTTCACTTTCACTCTTCACTTTCATGCATTGGAGAAGGAAATGGCAACCCACACCAGTGTTCTTGCCTGGAGAATCCCAGGGACGGGGCAGCCTGATGGGCTGCCGTCTATGGGGTTGCACAGAGTTGGACACGACTGAAGCAACTTAGCAGCAGGAGCAGCAGGACAGACAGAATGTAGCATCATGGAATAAAGATTTAAAATAAGACCTGGATGTCCACCTGCCAGGAGTGCTATTGAGATGATCTTGGCATGGAGGTTGTAACAAGTGGCCTCTAGGATTCGTTAATGCTGGGGAAGATCGAGGGCAAGAGGAGAAGGGAGCAACAGAGCATAGATGGTTGGATGGCATCACGGACTCAATGGACATGAGTTTGAGCAAACTGCCAGAGACAGTGAAGAACAGGGAAGCCTGACGTGCTTCAGTCCATGGGGTCACAAAGAGTCTGACATGACTGAGACTGAACAACAACTAGGATTACTTCCATCTCTAAATCTCATGAGTTCTCTGTCTGTTGAGTACCATTCTGGTCATAGGAATTCTACCAAAGAATGTGCAGGGTCTTCCAAGCCATGCTTTGAGGAATACTAGTTCTGGTGAATGCTGACCATTGTATAATGTAAAAAAGAAAAAGGATCCTGTGGTCCAATTAGTTTGGGGAACATTGTTTAACATACCCTCTTCTTGGAGAATATAAACACATATTTGCATAGTAAAAGTCCTGAGCAGCCTTGCATTTAAAAAAATCCTTGTTAGCTGGGAATAACCCAACACTCTCTCAATTTAATTGAAAATAAAGCACTTTTACAGTACATCTATTTGTAAACTGAAGGAACAATTGTTCCTTGGAATATTACTTTTGGAAACAGCAATTAATATACAATAAAAGCAGTTCCTTAAGTCAATGCCAAATGCATTCTGAATACATTTACAGACATTTAATATACAAAGGAGAAAATTTACATGTAGAGGAAAGATTCTTTTTCCAGAAAATTAAAAAGTCATTATAAAGTTCCCTAAACACCTGCCTTTTAAATATTAACCAATCATGCATTTCAGATATGCATACACTTTAAAATGTTGTCTTCATTCTTCATAACTAAATATCCAATTAATGAACCTTATTTTGGAGAGTTTCTAATTAAGGTTAGAAATTGTCCCCATTTTTTCTGTCTGTTGATTTTTATCTCTATTAATCAATGTTCTTAATTTTGTAAGAAATACTTGCTTTATACTTGTATCATTACCTTTACTTCTCTATTGAAAACTCATCTTTATGAAAGAATAGAAATAAAATGCGTACACTTTTCAAATAATGACACAAGCACTGTTGTAGAGGTGAAAATGGTGACACGATTGGCACTAAACTGTTGTCTGGGAGACAAGCGCCCCCATGTGATAGCTCAAAATTCCCCATTTATTAAAAAGGTTAAATATCCAAATTTGATATCTAAACTGTTGTTTAGAGCTTTCTCTACTCAATAAGTAAACCAGAAATATATTGTTTCATTAGTATATCTTTAGAATCACATTTTAATAATTATTTCAATTATAAACATTTAAATTCAAAGCTGATCATATCAGTCTCTGATAATTTATATTAAAGAATTTATTACTTCACTTATAACTTTAATTCTTTTGGGTGTCTGGTGTGTCCTCTGGATCTATTCTCAGAACTTACAATTCTGCTCAGGTCATTCCATCTTATGGAGAAGGAAATGGCACCCCACTCCAGCACTCTTACCTGGAAAATCCCATGGACGGAGTAGGCTGGTAGGCTACAGTTCCTAGGGTCGCGAAGAGTCCGACAGGACTGAGCGACTTCACTTTCACTTTTCACTTTCATGCATTGGAGAAGGAAATGGCAACCCACTCCAGTATTCTTTCCTGGAGAATCCCAGGGACGGGGGAGCCCGGTGGGCTGCCGTCTATGGGATTGCACAGGGTCGGACACAACTGAAGCGACTTAGCCGCAACAGCAGTAGCAGCGGCATTTCATCTTATAAACAAACACACAAACAAAAAGTCTTTACTTCATTTCTCATAATTCCATAATTTTATATTCTTTTTCATCATGCTTGAACTCCAAACAGAATTTTTTAAACTTATCCTCCTTTGAAAAATAAAATTAATTCCCCTATTATGCCCCATAACATTTCCTGTGTGTTATAATTGGAGTATTGTGTAGAATCTTAATTGTCTTTATCCACTTGCCTGCTTCATTATGAGAATGTAACTCCACTGAGATAAGGATCTTGTTTTATTTGTCTCTCATATCTTCTAGAACACCATAATGTTTTTGAATCAATGAATATGTGACTGAAGAAAGCTATGTTCTCCTCTGAATCTCCAGTGCCTAGCTCAGGCCTTAACACAGTGTTGGACATTCACATTTTTCGATACACCTTGATGTCAGGATTCATCTATGGTTCATTTTTATGTGCCATTCTATCATCCTTTATATTCTATCATGTACTTCATATATATGTTCAATAACATTAGCTCAATGAAAGAATAAAAATTAATGTAACCTATACCTGCTCCTCAGAGAAGGCAATGGCAACCCACTCCAGTATTCATGCCTGGAAAATCCCATGGACAGAAGATCCTGGTGGGCTGCAGTCCATGGGGTCGCTAAGGGTCGGACACAACTGAGCCACTTCACTTTCACTTTTCACTTTCCTGCATTGGAGAAGGAAATGGCAACCTACTCCAGTGTTCTTGCCTGGAGAATCCCAGGGATGGGGGAGCCTGGTGGGCTGTCGTCTATGGGGTCGCACGGAGTTGGACACGACTGAAGCGACTTAGCAGCAGCAGCAGCAGCATACCTGCTCCTTCCACTTTTTAATCTATTCATGTTGGAACCCTGGAAATGTGGGTCTCTTCATACCTTTTCTAAACATCACAATAATCTCTTAGTTTTCAAAACCATTGATATGCAGCCTGTAACAATGCTTATGAAACCATTCTTCTTACAACTGTTCATGACTTCCAGGAAAACATATCTTTCTCGTTCTTTTACCCTTCTGATCACACCTCTTCTTCTTTGAAGCTAACCTTCTTTATTCTTTTGGGTTTATTTATTTGTTTTGTTTTCTACATATCTTTGGAAATTGTAAATTCCATATTTAAAAAAAATATTTATTTATTTTGGCTGTGTCAGGTCTTAGTTTGGCATGCAGGCATTAGTTGAGTTGCTGAAGGCTCAAAGGCCAGGTCAGAATAGCTGGATTTCAAAAGGATTAATATGGATTCCTTATAGGTGCAGGTAAAGTAACACTAGTAAAGTAATGCTCAAAATTCTCCAAGCCAGGCTTCAGCAATATGTGAACCGTGAACTTCCTGATGTTCAAGCTGGTTTTAGAAAGGGCAGAGGAACCAGAGATCAAACTGCCAACATCTGCTGGATCATAGAAAAAGCAAGAGAGTTCCAGAAAAACATCTATTTCTGCTTTATTGACTATGCCAAAGCCTTTGACTGTGTGGATCACAATAAACTGTGGAAAATTCTGAAAGAGATGGGAATACCAGACCACCTGATCTGCCTCTTGAGAAACCTACATGCAGGTCAGGAAGCAACAGTTAGAACTGGACATGGAACAACAGACTGGTTCCAAATAGGAAAAGGAGTTCGTCAAGGCTGTATTTACTTAACTTATATGCAGAGTACATCACGAGAAACTCTGGACTGGAAGAAACACAAGCTGGAATCAAGATTGCCGGGAGAAATATCAATAACCTCAGATATGCAGATGACACCACCCTTATGGCAGAAAGTGAAGAGGAACTCAAAAGCCTCTTGATGAAAGTGAAAGTGGAGAGTGAAAAAGTTGGCTTAAAGCTCAACATTCAGAAAACGAAGATTATGGCATTCGGTCCCATCACTTCATGGCAAATAGATGGGGAAACAGTGGAAACAGTGTCAGACTTTATTTTTATGGGCTCCAAAATCACGACAGATGGTGACTGCAACGATGAAATTAAAAGACGCCTTACTCCTTGGAAGGAAAGTTATGACCAACCTAGATAGCATATTCAAAAGCAGAGACATTACTTTGCCAACAAAGGTTCATCTAGTCAAGACTATGGTTTTTCCTGTGGTCATGTATGGATGTGATAGTTGGACTGTGAAGAAGGCTGAGCACTGAAGAATTGATGCTTTTGAACTGTGGTGTTGGAGAAGACTCTTGAGAGTCCCTTGGACTGCAAGGAGATCCAACCAGTCTATTCTGAAGGAGATCAGCCCTGGGATTTCTTTGGAAGGAACGATGCTAAAGCTGAAACTCCAGTACTTTGGCCACCTCATGCAAAGAGTCGACTCATTGGAAAAGACTCTGATGCTGGGAGGGATTGGGGGCAGGAGGGAAAGGGGAGGACAGAGGATGAGATGGCTGGATGGCATCACTGACTCAATGGACATGAGTGTGAGTGAACTCCAGGAGTTGGTGATGGACAGGGAGGCCTGGTGTGCTGTGATTCATGGGGTCGCAAAGAGTCAGACACGACTGAGCGATTGATCTGATCTGATAGGTGCAGGAGCAGGGGCATGGCGTGAAGAAGGTAGGAATTAAGATGGATCATTTTAGCATCATATTTATGGTGATTATCATGTTGACTTAAAAGGTAATTTTCTTGCCATATTTATATCTGAATTATTACCAGGCACTATTACTATTGTGTGTGTGTTAGCCACTGAGTAGTGTCCAATTCTTTGTGACCCCATGGACTGTAGCCCATCAGGCTCCTCTGCCCATGGGGTTTCCCAGTCAAGAATACTGGAGTGAGTTGCCATTTTTTTCTGTATATTACTACTAGGCACACACACACATATATACATATATACATTAATGTGTGTGTGTGTATAATATATACAATGGCTACACATACATATGAATTTTTATTTATTACATAGAGACCCAAGATATTATTTTACTTTTCTGGATTACTTTTCCCACAACAGAAATACAGTCATCAGCCAGAAGAAAAAAAGAAAAAAAGCTGGTTTGCAGAAGAGAGCATCTTGATTATACAAAAAGTTATGAAAAACTCTATGGAAACCAAATCCTTGTGGGAGGAGATACACCCCCAAACAAGGACATTTTAAGAAACTGGATTTTCTGGTGTTGGATTCCTTTTCCCAGAAGCACCCATCTGAGGAACACCATGGTTCTTGAAAGACTCAAAATATGTATTTTAAGGATACTGGGTAACTGAAGACATGTGTGCATGCTAAATCGCTTTAGTCATTTCCAACTATTTGCAACCCTATGGACTGCAGCCCACCAAGCTATTCTGTCCATGGAATTCTCCAGGCAAGAATACTGGAGTGGATTGACGCGCTTTCCTCCAAAGGATCTTCCCAACCCAGGGAGGGAACCCATCGTCTCTTATGTCTCCTGCATTGGCAGGGCAGGTTTACCACTAAGGCCACCCGGGAAGCCCAGCCAACACTTGTTCCTCAGCTTCTTTCAACTTGTAGAATGAATCTAAAAGATTGGACATGTCTTAACACCTGTCATCTTGCACCCTCACAGGGTTGTAGGCAGGATTAATGAGATACTGTGTTTAAAGAGACTGACCTCCTTGGCAGAAAGAGGCTAAATATAGAACAGAGGTTTTGTTATGATAAACTGTGTCAAATTGTGCATGGAAAAGATTTTTCAATTTAACCCATTTTGAAGAAACATCAATAGAGCTTGACTCCTTTGGGAAAAATTATATATAAGTGTGCATGGATCAAAAAATATCTTGCATTTAATTTCCTTATACTCTGGAACAGAATTTAGTCATCCACCAAAGTAATTTGAAATCAAGTCCATGTAGTATAACATGTTAGCAGAGGCTTAAACTACTGCCTATCGTCCAGGTCTGGCCACTTCTGAAAGATTTGGTCTGCTTTAAAAACAAAGCTTTATTGAAGCTCTGACATCCCATTTGTTTACCTGTTCTTCTGACTGCTCTTGCAGTGCATTATGAATACTTGTTTGAGAGGCAATACAGCTCACAAAAATTAAAATATTTCTCATCTGATCCTTCACAAAAAAGTTTGCAAACCCCCGCTTTATAACTGGGGGTTTTCACTTGACAGATGTGTTAAGCATTCACGTGTTCTGTCAGTAGCAATACAACTTTCTTAGCATTTGTAAGATTTAGCTTTTAATTTACTCATCTGTAACAGCAGCCAGTTGTGGATGTGACTAGTGATAGAAGCAAGGTCTGATGCTGTGAAGAGCAATATTGCATAGGAACCTGGAATGTTAGGTCCATGAATCAAGGCAAATTGGAAGTGGTCAAACAGGAGATGGCAAGAATGAACATTGACATTCTAGGAATAAGAGAACTACAATGGACTGGAATCGGTGAATTTAACTCAGATGACCATTATATCTACTACTGTGCATAGGAATCCCTCAGAAGAAATGGAGTAGCCATCATGGTCAACAAAAGTCTGAAATGCAGTACTTGGATGCAATCTCAAAAGCCACAGAATGATCTCTGTTCATTTCCAAGGCAAATCATTCAATATCCAGTAATCCAAGTCTATGCCCCAAACAGTAATGCTGAATAAGCTGAAGGTGAACAGTTCTATGAAGACCTACAAGACCTTTGAGAACTAACACCCCCAAAAGATGTCCTTTTCATTATAGGGGACTGGAATGCAAAAGTAGGAAATCAAGAAACACCTGGAGTAACAGGCAAATTTGGCCTTGGAGTATGGAATGAAGCAGGGCAAAGGTTCATAGAATTTTGCCAAGAGAATGCACTGGTCATAGCAAACACCCTCTTCCAACAACATAAGAGAAGACTATACATGGACATCACCAGATGGCCAACACCAAAATCTGATTGATTATATCCTTTGCAGCCAAAGATGGAGAAGCTCTATACAGTCAGCAAAAACAAGACCGGGAGCTGACTGTGGCTCAGGTCATGAACTCCTTATTGCTAAATTCAGATCTAATTTGAAGAAACTGGGGGAAACCACTAGACTATTCAGGTATGGCCTAAATCAAATCCCTTATGATTATACAGTGGAAGTGAGAAATAGATTTAAGGGACTAGGTCTGATAGACAGAGTGCCTGATGAACTATGGATGGAGGTTTGTGACATTGTACAGGAGACAGGGATCAAGACCATCCCTAAGAAAAAGAAATGCAAAAAAGCAAAATGGCTGTCTAAGGAGGCCTTACAAATAGCTGTGAAAAGAAGAGAAGTGAAAAGCAAAGGAGAGGAGGAAAGATATACCCATTTGAATGCAGAGTTTCAAAGAATAGCAAGGAGAGATAAGAGCCTTCCTCAGTGATAAATGCAAATAAATAGAGGAAAATAACAGAATGGGAAAGACTAGAGATCTCTTCAAGAAAATTAGAGATGCCAAGGGAACATTTCATGCAAAGATGGGCTTGATAAAGGACAAAAATGGTACGGACCTAAGAGAAGCAGAAGATATTAAGAAGAGGTGGCAAGAATACACAGAAGAACTGTACAAAAAAGATCTTCACGACCCAGATAATCATGATGGTGTGATCACTCACACTCACCTAGAGCCAGACATCCTGGAATGTGAAGTCAAGTGGACCTTAGAAAGCATCACTATGAGCAAAGCTAGTGGAGGTGATGGAATTCCAGTTGAACTATTTCAAATGCTAAAAGATGATGCTGTGAAAAGTGCTGTACTCAATATGTCAGCAAATTTGGAAAACTCAGCAGTGGCCACAGGACTGGAAAAGGTCAGTTTTCTTTCCAATCCGAAAGAAAGGCCATGCCAAACAATGCTCAAACTACCACACAATTGCACTCATCTCATACGCTAGCAAAGTAATGCTCAAAATTCTCCAAGCTAGGCTTCAGCAATACGTGAACCGTGAACTTCCAGATGTTCAAGCTTGTTTTAGAAAAGGCAGAGGAACCAGAGATCAAATGGTCAATATCCGGTGGATCATCAAAAAAGCAAGAGAGTTCCAGAAAAACATCTATTTCTGCTTTATTAACTATGCCAATCCATTTGACTGTGAGGATCACAATAAACTGTGGAAAATTCTGAAAGAGATGGGAATACCAGACCACTGGACTTGCCTCTTGAGAAATCTGTATTCAGGCCAGGAAGCAACAGTTATAACTGGACATGGAACAACAGACTGTATCCAAATCGGGAAGGGAGTACATCAAGGCTGTATATTGTCACCCTGCTTATTTAACTTATATACAGAGTACATCATGAGAAATGCTGGGCTGGACGAAGCACAAGCTGGAATCAAGTTTGTTGGGAGATATATCAATAATCTCAGATATGCAGATGATACCACCCTTATGGCAGAAAGCAAAAAACTAAAGAGCCTCTTGATGAAAGTGAAAGAGGAGAGTGAAAAAGTTGGCTTAAAGCTCAACATTCAGAAAACTAAGATCATGCCATCTGATCCCATCACTTCATGGCAAATAGATGGGGAAACAGTGGAAACAGTGTCTGACTTTTTTGGAGGGGGCTCCAAAATCACTGCAGATGGTGACTGCAGCCATGAAATTAAAAGACACTTCCTCCTTGGAAAGAAAGTTATGACCAACCTAGTCAGCACTGACATTACTTTATCAACAAAGGTTCATGTAGTCAAAACTATGGTTTTTCGAGTAGTCATGTGTGAATATGAGAGTTGGACTATAAAGAAAGCTGAGTGCCGAAGAATTGCTGCTTTTGAACTGTGGTGTTGGAGAAGACTCTTGAGAGTCCTTTGGACTGCAAGGAGATCCAACCAGTCCATCCTAAAGGAGATCATTCCTGGGTTAGTCCTTCATTGGAAGGACTGACATTGAAGCTGAAACTCCAATACTTCGGCCACCTGATGTGAATAAGTGACTCATTAGAAAAGACCCTGATGCTGGGAAGGCTTGAGGGCAGGAGGAGAAGGGGACGACAGAGGATGAGATGGCTGGATGGCATCACCGACTCGATGGACATGAGTTTGGGTAAACTCTGTGAGTTTGTGATGGACAGGGAGGCCTGGCATGCTGTGGCTCATGGGGTTGCCAAGAGTTGGACACAACTGGGCGACTGAACTGAACTGAATACCACATGCTTGATAAAATTTGGTAAGGATCAAATTACATAATGGGGTAAAAAGCACTTAGTACAGTTCCTGCCACGTAATAAGACTAAGATTAAATAGGTATTGTCTTTATCCTATAACACAAATTTAGAAAGCAGCTTGAGCTCTGACATTCCTAGGCATGTACTTGAAATAGTTTCTCACATGCATTTAGGTACCAGTTTCCCTGAGCTCATTATTTAGTGGCCCCAGTGTTCCTACTGGACTCCATGTTCATGTGTGAGCCTTGAGAATTTCCTTTTCCAATTGAGTAAAGATGGTGGCAGACCAGGTTTTGCATGATCTGTGAGTGATAATGGCCTTCTTGATTATATGATGGCAAAGGACAGTTAAACAAAGGAAGGGTACATTTAGCTGAAAAAAAAAAAAAAACAGAGATTTTATAGGTAAACCAGATACTGTGATATTAAGAGCTGTCTTCTTCCTATGTGTGCATACTCAGTTGCTCAGTCATGTTGGACTCTTTGTGGCCCCATGGACTGTAGCGTGCTAGGCTCCTCTATCCATGGAATTTTCCAGGCAAATGGGATGCCATTTCCTCCTCCAGGGTATCTTCCTGCCCCAAGAATCAAACACACATCTCCTGTATCTCTGATATTGGCAGGCAGATTCTTTACTACTGTGCCACCTGGGAACCCTATACAAAAACACGGTGGGCCAAATCTGGCCCATAACTGTAGTTGACTAACTCCAGTTATAGGCCAAAATAATCACAGGGAAATTAAAACAACATTTTTCTATATGTGAAAGTAATATGAAATTTAAAATTTACTTCTCATAAATAAAGCCTTCTTGGAACACAGCCATGCTCATTCATGTTCATATTGTATCTGTCTGCACAGGCAACAGCAGTGATGAACTGTCATGACAAATCAATGGTCTCCAAAGCCTGAAGTATTTACTCTCTGACCCTTCAGAGAAAAACATTTGCTGGCCTCCAATCTATATCCTTCAAGACTTTTTTCCTGGGAATTTGTGTGAATATTTGTGTGTGTGTAGTTTTTAGACAATGCAGTCATTTTGTGTGCTTTTTAAATCTACTATTCTGAGATAATATTATGTTGACCAGTAACTTCTGTTGAGTTTTTTTTTTTTTTTTTTAATTTCATTGAAGTAAAATCTTAGAACTACTGAAAAAAAAAGAGCAAATATTTTGATACAAGTAGTTAATATGAAAATGTAAGTCAATTCTGAGACTTCCTGTAGATACCACCAAGTGTACGCAGATTAGTGGGGTGCATATGAAATGTATAAAAGACTGGAGCCCTGATGAAGTAGCACTGAGGAAGTGAGCGTGGCACATTGAGTGAACTACCAAGATGCCAAGAATACAGATTTTTGAGTCTGCCTACCAGACTTCTGACAGTAAGGAAGCAGAGTTGTTTATGGGGCTTTTGTTAGGCATTAGGAAATGGGATTAGCTTCAAAACAACTGCATAAACTCTACTCAAAGAAACATGACAATGCTTGGGTATCCCTGAAGCATTATGATTTCAAGGAATAACAAACTGAGTTGCTATAGGACTTTGGATTCTTAGAATTTTTGTTTTGTTTATGAAATAACTAATAGCTATTGCTTAAAACACAAATAACTGGTTCTCTTTAACATATTGAATCCGTACTATTTAAGAATGAGAAAGATGTCATCACTGTGTTGGATCATTTTATACAAAGTTTCATCTATATTCAAATGTTGAGTTTATAGTCAGTAGAACCTCTTCTTGTTTCCTTTTATTTCTCACTAAGATCAGATACAAGGCAAGGATGTCCCCTCTCATCACTCCTGCTTGACATCATACTGGAATTCCTTAACAATGCAGTAAGGTAAGAAAAAAATAAATAAAAGGTATGAAGAATAGGAAGGTCTATATGAAGCAAATTACAAAATGTTTATGAATGAAATCAAAGAAGAACTAAATAAATGGAAAGATATTCCATTTTCATGGATAGGAAATTCAATATTGTCAAGATGTTAGTTCGTTCCAACTTGGGTCTATATTCGATGCAATCCCAACCAAAATCTCAGCAGGTTATTGTATATATATTCACAAACTATTCTAAAGTTTAAATGGAATGAGAGAAAGACCCAAAATATCCAACACAATATTGATGAAGAACAAAGTTGAAGGTCTGATGCTATTGGACTTCAATACTTAATGTAAAGCAACAGTAATCTAGACTGGCAAAGGAAAAGACAAATAGATCAATGGAACAGAATAGAGATCCCATTAATAGATTCTCATAAATATAGTCAGTTAATCTTTGACAGAACAGCAAAAGCAGTATAGCTGAGCAAAAGCAATCTCTTCAGCAAATGGTACTGGAACAAATGGATGTACACATGCGAACAACAAAGGTAGACATGGTCGTTACGTTCTGCTTAAAAACTGAGTCATAATAAAGAGCAAATAAGCATATGAAAACATGCTCCACATCATCTACTGTGAGGGAAAGGAAAATTTAAAAAAAATGAGCTTCTGCTACATACCTATAATAGTAGTCAAATTCTGAAACACTGACAACAGCAAACGCTATGAGGCTATGAAGCAACAAACAAGAACTCTCATTCATTGCTGATGGGAATTCAAAGTGCTACAGAAGATTATGGACATAGTTTGGCAGTTTTTTAAAAAACTAAACATACTTTCACCATATGATCCAGCAATCACATTCCTTGTTATTTACCAAAAGAAGTTAAAAATCTATGTTCACACAAAAAACCTGCATATGAATTGCCAAAACTCAGAAGAATTGAAGATATCTTTCAGTAGATGAATGTCTTAATAAGCTGGCTACCAGGACAATGGAACATTAGTTAGTACTAAGCAGAGAAAACCTATCAAGCCATGAAAAGACAGATCATATTGGAAAAAAAAATGAGGAAAAATCTACATTGTTTCATACAGCTATAAAATGAAAGGGAATGCTTACATCATTCTGAAAATAGAAGTGTTCCCTAATTAATGGGTATGCGTTAAATGGAGATAGAAAATAATTGAATAGCTTAACTGCAGCTGGACACAGGCAGAAAACAGCATGAATGGATGCTTATTTAAAGTATTCCAAAACATTGTTAATTAATTTATTTCTTCTTAGTTCACATAAGCTTTCATGAGTAAGTTAGATTCCCTGTGTGTGTGTGTGTATGTGTATGTTAGTCACTCAATCAAATCTGACTGTCTGCAACCCCATAGACTGTAGCCCGACAGCCTCCTCTGTCCATGGAATTCTCCAGGCAAGAGTACCGGAATGGGTTGCCATTCCCTTCTCCAGGGAATCCTCCCGACCCAGGGATTGAACCCAGGACTCCACACTGCAGGCAGATTTTTTACCATATGGGCTACCAGGGAAGCCCTAGATCCCCTGCTGTTGCTACTAAGTTGCTTCAGTCGTGTCCGAATGTGTGCGACCCCATAGACGGCAGCCCACCAGGCTCCACTGTCCCTGGGATTCTCTAGGCAAGAACACTGGAGTGGGCTGCCATTTCCTTCTCCAATGCATGAAAGTGGAAAGTGAAAGTGAAGTCGCTCATTTGCGTCTGACTCTTAGCGACCCCATGGACTGCAGCTTACCAGCCTCCTCCGTCCATGGGATTTTCCAGGCAAGAGTACTGGAATGGGGTGCCATTGCTTTCTCCATAGATCCCCTGAATACTCCCTAAAAACTAGATCTCTATTTACAATCTTTCCTCCTAGCCCACATTTTGAAACTGCTTTAAACACTTCTGAGAAGTACACTTCTCTAGCCAAGGAATTCTGAAGTATAACTATGGGTGTTTTCTTTTTTCAAAATTAGTTATCAGTTAATTTTTCAGCTATGTTGGGTCTTAGGTGCTCTGTGGACTTTTCTCTCTCTATAGTAGCGTGTATGTATCAATCCCAATCTTCTGATTTATCCCTCCCCCACCCCAAACCCCTGGAAACCATAAGTGGTTATGCCAAAAGAGTTCATTGCAGGCTCCACGGAGGAACTGCTGTCAGTGACCTCTCAGGCATAAGAAACACTTCAACGGAGAATGAAAACTTTCCTTTCAGTCAATAGCTTAACTTCCTTGCTGTGACTAGACAATTTCATCACACAGTTTTTATGGTCCTTTGCAGATTGTTATTTTACAATTTGAAGATTTGTGGAAATACTGCATTAAGCAAGTCTATCAGCATCACTTTTCCAACAGCATTTGCTCACTTCACATCTCTGCATCACTTTTTACTAATTTTAGAAATATTTCAAACTTTTTCATTATTATTATTATATTTGTTATGATGATGTTGTTTTAGCTCCCATGTAAGATAAAACTTAATCGATAAGTGTGTATGTTCTGACTACTGCATTGCTGGGCTGTTTCCTCCATCTCTGTCTTCCTCCTTGGGTCTCTCTATTCCCTGAGACACAACAATATTGAAATCAGGCCTACTGATAACTTTACAATTGCCTTGAAGTGTTGAATAAAGGAAGAGTCACATGTCTCTCACTTTATATCAAAAGCTACAAAAGATTAAGCTTTGTGAGGAAGGCACATTGAAAGCCAAGATAGGACAAGAGAAGAAAAAGTGCCTCCTCATGTAGTGAAAGAATAAAAGATATTTTAGTGTGATGTATGGGATTAGGATGCTACGAATACTCTAAATCCTCTCAGATAGTTTCTGTCAAATTGTTGGGCTCACCTTTTTTCCCAATCAATGTACTAACTTTCATACACAAGGCAAATCTGTAAATTCTACCGTGATTAGATTTCAGCAATGTCAAAAATCAATCCCTGGCTTTTTTTTTTTTTTTTTTTTTGCCTAGCAATCTGGAAGCTATAAGAAACCTTAATGTTACACAAAATTTCTTAAAATATAAAAATTCCTAAACTTCACTCTTTGCTTTGATGTGAGAAGCTAGAAATTTGACCTTGTTCTGTTACTAACATCATCTGTTGCAACAATGCTTTCCTGCCTTCTTGGAATTTCTCATACATTTTGTACTGTTTAATGGATGAAATTACCCAGGCCCTCCATCTGTGTCCTAATACTTCATAGGGACAGGATGTCATAAATGAGCTTAATTAGAAATTTTATCTGTTCATTCCACTCAATAGAAATCTCTCTGCTTTCTACCCCATCTTGGCTAGATAACCAAGGCAAATGTCTGCATTTTCCATGTTTTGGTTTCCTGCAGCCCAATTAATATGAGCTGAGAAGAATCAGACATAACTGAGTATGCACACACACAGGAGAGGGAAGCACATAGGTAATTTTGAGAGAAGTGAAGAGCTTCTGCTGAAAAGGTATTTTCTTTTCTACTCAGAAGGCTATTTTCCTACCTAAAGGTACATAAGTTGAGCATCAGTAAAACCACTGTCAAACAGTAGTGTTGTCTTAATTTAGATGGACATCTCACTCTCTGGCTGACTATCTGATGAACTGCGCAACTATTAAATTTTTCTTCACTTACCCCAGAAGCAGAGCATAGTGTAAACAATCCTATAAAAGTGTTCTTGGAATCTAGGATATTTGCCATTTTCAGTCTTTCATCAACATTTTGGAGAATGGTTGTGCTCAATACATGTCTCTTTAGGTTTAAACACATAGTTGACAATGGAGATTGATGCCAACTTTTGTGCTGGAGGTTACGATAGATAATACGATCATGATTGATTAGTCAGAGTTCTTCAGAGAAATAGAACCAATAGTAAATATATGCATATGTAATTTATTATAAGGACTTGACTCACACATTTGTGGAGGCTGAGAAGTTCCATGACTTGTGGCCTGCAAGCTGAAGACTCAGGAAAATCAGTGGTATATTTCTGAGAGCTGGAGGGACAATGGTGTAAGTCTTGGTGAGAAGAAGATTGAAATCATAGGTCAACAGTCTGGCAGAGAGTGAATTTCTCCTACCTCTTCTTTTTTGTTCTATTCAGACTCTCAACAGATTGAATGAAGGCTCCCCATGCTGAGGAGGGTAATCTGCTTCACTCAATTCAGCTACTCAAATACTAGTCTCACCTGAAACACCCTTGCAGACACATTCAGAAATAATGCGTAATGCCTTGTGTCACAATCAAGTTGACACAAAATTAAACATCATAATCACAATGCTATGTACATGGAAAGAAGATGGAATTAACCTCCATGCAATCTTTTCAATCTTTTGGTCTACAAAGGGGTAATTACCATGAACACAAACATGTAGGAGCTTAGATGTTAGAGGGACAGAGCCAACTCTCTGAATGGCTATTGGTCCAAGCAATGTAATCTTAACCCAGAGACACTGGGGGAAAAGTACCAGTGGTAAGGTCAAAGAAGAATAGGTGATCTTCTGGAGAGAGCCTCAGCTTCAGAGCACAAACAAGAATCTGACTATTACCTCAAAGAACCCAAGCACAACACATACACCCATCTCTCCATACCAATAGAAGATATAAAGGTCAGACAAGACCAGACTAAACAAAAATGTGCTCATGAAGTACTCAAGAAACCATCTACAGTGTAGTAACATTAGGAGACCTGTACTTTCCTATGTTTCTCCTCCCTTTTGCTTACAGAAAAGAAGATGGTTTCTGAAACAAGAAAAGAGATGTTATTACAGAGTCACACCATGCCTTGTGTTGTTATCTGCTTCAAATAGCCAAGGCCACAGCTCTAGCCTGCATTTGGAGGAAGAGAAAAGTTTTGAATTATGTTTGTGATTAAAGTTATAAAAGTGAATAGAACTGAGTGTTCAATGTCTAAATAGTCTGGTTACAAACTCTAAAAAAAAAGGAACCTATAATCTATTGGGAAAATGGATTGTATACAATGTAATCAGAAGTGGCAATTATTGTTAAATAATAAAATTATTCATGCTTATTTTCCAGTGAATTTAAATTCCATACTAAACTAGTTAGTTGAATAATCTATTAAAAAGTTATTGCATATCTCACGAAACTGATGGAAATACTGGGGTATTCAGTATAGGAATTCCTAATAGGGAGCAGAACAGGGAGACCACACTCTCAATACACCACCAGAAAATGAATAGTTTTCAATTATTTCTAACATTTCTGCGTCTCTGAAGTCAAGATTCAAGTACTGGTAGAAGTCCATGGGTTAAAGTTAGACCTAAGACCTAGCTGTTGACCATATAATAGGTCTTCAAGGGTCAATAATAGGTCTTCAAGGGGAAGATTTTAGTAGAATCTTCAAGGGTCATTTGTTTCTGTAGTACAAGAATATTATATTTGAATTTACTGACTTACCAGTACTACTCCCAATGACACAATTTTCTAAAATAAAATCATTTTGCTCTCATAAAGAGGGAAAAAGAAAAAGAAAGAAAGAAATATCCACCATCTAGAATTAGAATTGGGCACAAAAATAGTCAGGCCTTAGCACTAAGGCAGAAGATTTTCAATATAAGATGATTTGGTCTTTAATAGAGAATGTTGTCCAGGGACTGTGTTTACAGGTGGAAGTGTGGTGGCTTTAATGGAGCATAGACAGGGCTGGAAGAGTGATGAAACAGGTTATGTCAAGAATATTGTGTGTGGATATTTTATTTTTTCATATAGTCTGAACCTCCTGTATACCATCAGATTTATATTAAAACACTCTTTATTTCACATTCACACAATTTTACACTCAAGTATAATATATTATGGGTCAACTTTTATAATGGCATTCAGGTTAGTGAAATCTATCCTCTATGAAAGTTTTATCATATGTACAGAGTCCATGAAATTCTTATGGATCTGCAAGTCTGAAGTACTTTCTCATCTAAATATGTATTTCCAGAGAAATATTTATGCATAAATGAAATTTTGCCAAAGAATCACTGGATTAGAATAACTCAAGCAGGTAACTTCATAAGCATTTAAATTTTATGTTGACCAATTAATTCTTACATTTTAAGGGACTTATATAGTTTCTGTGCCTTTATACAAATCAGTTTCAAAGAGATTTTCAGTAGCTTAATTTTTATATGTGGACTACAGGCAGAATTCTCTCTTTGGGAGTACTGGTGTTTTTTCTCTTAAGGTCTTTAATTGATTGGTCCATTCACATTTTGTGAAGAGTAATCCACTTTACTCAAAGTCTACTGATTTAAATGTTAATCTCATATAAAAAAACACCCTTACAGCAATATTGAGACCAGAGTTTGGTCAAATATCTGGGTACCATAGCCTAGACAAGTTGACAGAGAATTATACATCATGAGACACTTTCCCATAAAAGAGAAATGCTCACCCCAAAGAAATGCTCTCTGACACTGCTCTAGGACATTAGTGTATCATAACTAGGAGAGGCTTCATTCAGAATCCCACCTCTCTATGATGATTTTGGTAAATTTCACTTCTAAGTTTCTGTTTTTTATCTTTAAATTTATAAAATTATATTCTTTTAGAAACTACAAAGATTATGCATAACACTTAAAAAATGTATATTACATGAGAGGACTAACTTTGAACACATTCTTTTCTTTAAATTTCATTAATTTACCAAAATGTTCTGGATAACCAAAACAATGAAAATAATTCATCCTTGCAAATGCATTTTATATAGTTTCCTCCCAACACCACAGAAATCATCACTAAAACATTCTGAAGGACATAAAGTATTTATTAAGAATGTCTTACTTTGCATTCAAACTCAGTTACAGAAAAGGGCTAAGGGAAGATATTTTTTGCAAGACAAATACATGAACTATACTATATTTTGCAAACCATCTTCGCTTCTTTGCACTATATCATTATGTAAATATTTTGTGGAGTGATTAAATTTATGATATGTTCTGAATTTGCTTGAAGTATTATGTTTCTTCTTTTAAAGGGCACAACATACCAGTTTTGTATGGTATCAAGATGTCAATGATAATTAGATAACAATTTGGTTATTCCTGTAAAAACAGTTTTTTGCCCATATAAATTATCTATCATTTAACACTGTGTTGAAAGACTACTACATGTCTATCATCTATAGCTTGCAATCATGGCTTTTCATTCCCTCAACATCTTGTTTCAGTACTGGTCTTCGATGTGTTTTACACTCCATTTTTTGTTGTCAGTCATTGCTGGGATCCATGATTTTTTAACTTTGAAAATATGTGAGGTAGGTATAATTTGACTGGTGAAAGACTTGCTGCATTTGACAGAAAACTACATATATGCCCCCAGGGACTGCTCTAAATCTGAGGAGTAAGTTTGTGATTTCCCAGGAGATGCTTAGAGATATTTTTTGTAATCTTAGCATTACCTATTCCCAGTTGAATCCTGTTTTGATGAACATAAGAAGCAGTACAACTTTGTTAGAAAAGAAATTGGTAAAAAAACCAGTTTGGGCTCACTAAACAGTAAGACTCTGTCACACTGTGAGGTAGGTAAGGGAATACATATTTCTAAATTTTCATTTTATAGTCTGTAAAAGGACTGGAGGGAGATAATCTGAGGTTTGGGAAAAAATCCATGGGCTTCTCCAATGCTTAGCAGGTAAAAAACCTGCCTGCAATGCAGGAGATGCAGGAGATACAGGTTTAATACCTGGGTTGGGAAGATCCCCTGGAGAAGGGAACGGTTACCCACCCCAGTAACCTTGCCTGGAGAGTTCCATGGACAGAGGAGCCTGGTGGGCTACAATCCATTGGGTTGCAAATGGACTGGGTCCAAAGAGTCGGACATGAATGAGTGACTAACACTTTTACTTCTTGGAAAGTGTCACATCTAAATGGTCTTCCTATTAAAGATTTTTTTTTTATTGCATTTAGCTATTTCTGGCCTTGCTTGTCATATGGAGGCTTTGTCCTCAGGGTGAATATTTGGAAAACATTAGATTTCTGAGAGATATTTTATTAATATGAGTGCCATTTTAATATAAATGCAGTGAAGTTGATACTTTAGGAAACTGCGTTTCCCCATATGAAATTTTGCTATTCTGTACTATCTTAGTATTAGAAATTTTGGTCATGATGAAACAAAATTCCCTGTCTCAGCTTCATCTAAGCAATAATAATCAATTTGCTTGAATCTGTTGATTTGGTCAATAAAATTGCATTTCTAGTTCTCTCATATACACAATTGCACACACATTCCTAAAAGATATCTTTTTATGTAACTCCAAAGTGTGACCACAACAAAACTACAATACTTTTTGCCTTCTAATTTTGAAGAAATCACTCTTGCACCTACTCAGTTTATATATCCTCAATTGTCCATTTCTTGTAACAATCACTTATCCATTCCTTCACTTACTCATCTAATCAGGGTCATACATTTTAAGGAAACATTAAGGTAAACTTGTCTTTTCAAATCCCTTCCATGCCATAATCTTAATACATCAAATTGATTTCCTCAAATTTTTTAAAAAATGTATCTTTTATTGGACAATAATTGCTTTACAATGTTGTGTTGGTTTCCTTAAATTTTTAATCAAATTATTTTTAATCTGCTTTATTGAGTTATACTAACATAAATTTACTTACTTTACATGTGTAAGTTAACTAACTGCCAAATTCCTTTTTGTTTAAGCAACAAACCTATGATATAGAGCAGTACTATCTCTTCAGAGGGCTTCCCTGGTGGCTCAGAGGGTCAAGAATCTGCCTGCAGTGCATGAGGGTTAAGAATCTTCCCTGAGCTGGGAAGATCCCCTGGAGGAGTACATGGCAACCACTCCAGTATTCTTGCCTGGAGAATCCCTGTGGACAGAGGAGCCTGGCAGACTACAGTCCATGGGGTTGCAAAGAGTCAGACACAACTGAGTGACTAAGCATAGCATAGCATCTCTCTTCAGAGGTTCACTCATGCTCCTTTGTCAATCCTAACCTGCCAACCCTCATCTTTCCCAACCACTAATATGCTTTCCATAGCTGCAATTGCTCCTTTTCTGGAACTTTATAAAAATGGATTCATATGTCATCTTTATGAATGTTCTCATCAATTAGCATGATGTTTTTAGAATGATCCATGATGCCATAAATAGGTAACTGGTAACTAATCTAGGTTCTCTATATTTCCATATAAATTATAGAATTAGCTTGCCAAAGTTTTTTTGAAAAGCTTTCTGGGAATTAATTAGGTTTGCATTGAATTTATAGATAATCTTGGAGATAACTGACTTCTTAAGACGAGTATATCTTCCAATTCATGAATAGGGAATTTCTTCTTATTTATTTAATTTTATTTAATATATATTAGCAATGAATTGTAATCTTGGTCATGCATATGTATTATTAAGATTTATCCCTAAGAATTTCATATTTTGATACTATTTTACATGTATATTTTCATTTCAATTTCAGTTGTTTATTGTATATGGTTTGCGTAGTGACCTCTTTTACTGTGATATTGCTAAATTCAACTATTTCCCACAGTTTTTTTTCTGAAGATTTCTTAGGATTTTGGGGTTGATCCTCATGTTATCTCTCAATTAAGGTATGCTACTTATTTATTTTCAGTATATATGCTTTTATTTTTCTCTTCCTTTACTGACCAGATGAGGATCTCTACAAGTTTCTCTACAAATGGTGGCAATGAATATTATTGCTTACTTAATGATTTTAGTCACCTCTAAGAGAGGTGAAAGTTGTTTGTATGTATGCGGAGTTTGATAAAATTTAAAAAAAAACATAATTGGATGTTGAATTTTGATAAAGGCTATTTCCTTTATTGAGTGGTTATAGTTTTTCATGTTTTACTTTTTTAATAGAGGGCATTGCAATGATTGATTTTTGAATGTTAAACTATCCTTGCTTTCCCAGGATAATTCAACTTGATTATGATGTACAATCCATTTTTGTTCAGTCACTCAGTCATATATGACTTTGTTAGCCCATGGACTACAGCACACCAGTTTTCCCTGTCTTTCACCAGCTCCCGGAGCTTGCTCAAACTCACATCCATTGGATCAGTGATGCCATCCAACCATCACTGTTGCCCCCTTTTCCTCTTGGCCTCAATCTTTCCCAGCATCAGGGTCTTTTCCAATGAATTGGCTCTTCATATCAGGTGGTCAAAGTATTTCAGGTTCAACTTCAGCATCAGTCCTTCCAATGAACATTCAGGGATGATTTCCTTTAGTATCAACCAGTTTGATCTCCTTACTGTCCAAGTGATGCTCAAAAGTCCTCTCCAACACCACAGTTTGAAGGCATCAATTCTTTGGCACTCAGCCTTCGTCATGGTCCAACTTTCACATCCATACGCGACTACTGGAAAACCATAATTTTGACTGTACGGACTTTCGTTGGTAACGTTTCTGCTTTGTAACATGCTGCCTAGGTTTGTCATGGTCTTTCTTCCAAGGAGCAAGCGTCTTTTAATTTCATGGCTGCAGTCCCCGTCCACAGAGATTTTGGAACCCAAGAAAATAAAGTCGGCCACTGTTTCCACTGTTTCCCCATCTATTTACCATGAAGTGATGGGACCAGATGAGATGGTTTTCTTTTTATGAATGTTGAGTTTTAACCAGCTTTTTCACTCTTCTCTTTCACCTTCATCAAGAGGCTCTTTAGTTCCTCTTCACTTTCTGCCAAAGGGTGGTGTCATCTGCATATGTGAGGTTATTGATATTTCTTCCGGCAATCTTGATTCCAGCCTGTGCTTCATCCAGCCTGACATTTCGCATGATGTTCTTTGTATATAAGTTAAATAAGGAGGGTGACGGTATACAGTCTTGACAGCCTTTCCCAATTTTGAATCAGTTGGTTGTTCCATGTCTGGTTCTAACTTGCTTCTTGACCTGCATACAGGTTTCTTAGGAGACAGGTAAGGTGGTCTGGTATTCCCATCTTTTTAAGAATTTTCCAGTTTGTTGTGATCCACACAAAGGCTCTAGTGTAGTCAATAAAGCAGAAGTAGATGATTTAGAAATTCCTTTGCTAAAAAAAAAAAAAAAAAATTCCCTTGCTTTTTCTATGATCCAACGGATGTTGGCAATTTGACCTCTGGTTCCTCTGCCTTTTCTAAATCCAGCTTGAACATCTGGAAGTTCTCAGTTCACATACTGTTGAAGACTCGCTTGGAGAATTATGAGCATTACTTTGCTAACATGTGAAATGAGTCCACTTATGTGGTAGTTTGAACATTCTGTGTCATTATTTTTATTTGGAATAATGAAAACTGACCTTTTACAGTCCTGTGGCCACTGCTGAGTCTTCCAAATTTGCTGGTATATTGAGGGTAGCAATATAACAGCATCATCTTTTAGGATTTGAAATAGCTCAGCTGGAATTCCATCACCTCCACTAGCTTTGAGGCCCACTTGACTTTGCATTCCAGATGTTTGGCTCTAGGTGAGCCATCACACCATTGTGGTTATCCAGGTCAATGGAGTCTTTTTTTGTGTAGTTCTTCTGTGTTTTCTTGCCTACTCTTCTGACTGTTAGTCACTCAGTTGTGGCCAACTCTTCATGACCAGGCAAGAATACTGGAGTGCGTAGCCATTCCCTTCTCTAGGGGATCTTCTAACTCAGGGATTGAACCAGGGTCTCCTGCATTGCAGGCAGATTCTTTAGCCTCTGAACCACCAGGGAAGTCTATGATCCATTTTATATATGGTTAAATTGAATTGGCTAAATTTGATTTAAATATTTTAGAATTTATGTTTAAAGATATTTGTTTGCAATTTTTAATATTTTTTTTCTGATGTTGGTGTCAGATTAACACTCCTTTATAAAATGAGCTGGGATGTACATCCTCTTATTTTATTTCCCAGAATGCAGGTATGTTTTGTTTACATTTGAAAATGTTAATGACATGTATGTCTCCTGCTGTTTGGTGGAGTATTCTATATAGTATATATCAATTCATTTGGTCAAGAATATTGTGTCATTGAATTCTATTATATCCTATTGATTTTCTGTCCAATTGTAATCCTCTAAATTACTCAGAAAGTGTTGAGAATCTTTATTTTTGGTTTCTGCTGAGACGATTGAGAGTATCCATAAGTCATGTGTCTATTCAAAGAACTCTCTGTGCTGCTGTAATTTTTGTTTCCTCCAAGGCACTAGCAAAAGATTATCTCCCAATACAATTGGCTTTGTATCCAGGATGCACTTTCCTGACAATAGGTCTCTTAATTTTAGCTTTTTCTTTGTTTTTGCAATCTGAATAAGCTGAAGATTTCCTAGTTTCATTTTGCTAAACACTTTCTTCCCTCAGTTTACCTCTTACTCACATTTGACTCCAAGCTCCAAGAAGAAATCGGGTTACACATTCAATACTTTGCTTGGAAGTATTCTGAGAAAAATATGCAAGTTCATTGCTTACCAGTTTCACTTTCCATAGAACCCCAGAATGAAATTCAGCTAAGTTTCCTGCCATCAGGAGATTAAGGTGCCCTTTTCCCAAATTTCCAATAACGTGTTCCTCAGTTCCTCTTGAAATTCAACTAGCAGTGATTTTAATGTCCATATTTTTATGAAAATTATGTTCATGATGATATAGATAGTCTCTATAATATCATAGGTTTTCTCAGCCTGTTCGTGACCTCTTCTGAGTTCTCTCCAGAAGGGATGTTAAGATTCTTTATTTCAACTAGCACTTTGTTCGAGGCAATCTAGACTTTTCCTATCATGACCCCTTAACATTCCTGCAGCTTCTACCCATTATCCAATTTCAAAGTGACTTCTACATTATACAGTTTTTGTCACAGGACTCATTGTTCTAATTCCAAAATCTGTATCAGTTTTCTATTGCTGCAGCAGAAAATTATCTCAGATCTAAAGTAGCAAATGGATTATTTTATAATTTTGGAGGTCAGAAGTCTAGAATTGATCTGAAAGGCTATGTTTTACATACAGCCTCTAAGGGAGAATTTTATTCCTTTTTATCCAAATTCTAGAGGCTTCCTTGTTTCTTTGGTTTGTGCCCTTTTCTCCATCCTCTATTATTTCTGTCATCTCTCCTCCTTCTTCTTTTGACTCTTTGTTGTAGAGATTCTTGCAATGACATCACGCCAGCTGAATAATTCAGGATAATCTCCCATTTTAAGACCTTTATTTGCTCACATCTGAATGTTCCTTTTGCATATAAAGTAATATATTCATAAATTTTAGGGATTAGTAAGTAGACACCTTTTTGTTGTTGTTCAGTCACTAAGTCATGTCTGACTCTGAGATCCTATGGACTGAAGCACAACAGGTTCCTCTGTCCTCTACTATTTAGAGACCTATTATTTAATTTACTACACTCATCATACACTGTTTTTACTTCACTTTAATCAGTATATTATCTTTTAAAGAAACTGAAAATAAGAAAAAAAATGTTTTCTACATTTTGTCACACATTTACCATTCAAAGTTTTTTTTTTAATAGCTTGTATAGATGCAAATTACATCTGGTATCATCTTGGGGTCTCTTTTAACATTTCTCTTTGTGCATGTCTATTGGTACTAAATTATCTCCTTGATTGTTTCATTTTGAAAGATTCTCTTGCTTGGTATAGAATTTGGATTGATAGTTGTTTTTTTTTTTCTTCAGTACTTAAAAGATGCTGCTCTGTTTTAATCTTATTTGCATAGTTTCTGACAACAAGTCTGCTAGAATCCTTATCTGTGTAATGTGTTTTTCTTTCTAACTGCTTTTAGATTTTTCTCTGGATGTCTGGTTTTTAGCAATCTCTGATGTGCTGCCGTGTTGTTTCCATATTTTTTCCTGTTTTGGTTTTAATGAGCTTTTCAGGTCTATAATTTTTAAATCTCTGTAAAATTAGGGAGTTGTAATTGGCCATTATTTCTTCAAAAATATTTTCTGTTACTTTCCCTTCTCAGATTTCTATTGTTCATTTGTTAGACTGCTTGATACTATTACAAAGTTCACTATATTCTTTTGCTTTATATACTTATTTTTTTTCTTTCTGTGTTTCATTTTTGGATAGATTTTTTCTTTTTTCTTTTTTTTTCTGCGTTAAATTCATTTACCTTTCATTCTGCAGTGATTAGTATGCTAATTGTTGCTAATTTATTAGCATACTTTTTTCAGACAATGCATTTTTAATCTGTAGAAGTACTATTAGTACTTCTTTTTTACATTTTATAATACTCTAATCATCATGACCATATTTTCTTCTAACTTTTAAAAAATATAAACATATTGAAATAGCTGTTTAATAACCTCGTCTGATAATTCCATTGCCTCTGCTGATTTTCAGTCAGTTGTATTAACTGATTTTCTCCCATTATGGCTCACACTTTCCCGCTCCTTTACATGTTTGTAATGACTAAGTAACAATGTGGATCTTATACTGTTTGATGCAGAATTTTGTTGTACTCCCTTAAACAATGTTTGACTTGATTATAGAAAGAAAAATCTATTACATTCTTCTGAGGCTTGTCTTTATAATTTGTTATTCCAAATACAGATAATCACGATGGTGTGATCACTGATCTAGAGCCAGACATCCTGGAATGTGAAGTCAAGTGGGCCTTAGAAAGCATCACTATGAACAAAGCTAGTGGAGGTGATGGAATTCCAGTGGAGCTATTCCAAATCCTGAAAGATGATGCTGTGAAAGTGCTGCACTCAATATGCCAGCAAATTTGGACTACTCAGCAGTGGCCACAGGCCTGGAAAAAGTCAGTTTTCATTCCAATCCCAAAGAAAGGCAATGCCAAAGAATGCTCAAAATACCACCCAATTGCACTCATCTCACACACTAGTAAAGTAATGCTCAAAATTCTCCAAACCAGGCTTCAGCAATATGTGAACCGTGAACTTCCTGATATTCAAGCTGGTTTTAGAAAAGGCAGAGGAACCAGAGATCAAATGGCCAACATCCACTGGATCATGGAAAAAGCAAGAGAGTTCCAGAAAAACATCTATTTCTGCTTTATTGACTATGCCAAAGCCTTTGACTATGTGGAACACAATAAACTGTGGAAAATTCTGAAAGAGATGGGAATACCAGACCACCTGATATGCCTCTTGAGAAATTTGTATGCAGGTCAGGAAGCAACAGTTAGAACTGGACATGGAACAACAGACTGGTTCCAAATAGGAAAAGGAGTACGTCAAGGCTGTATATTGTCACCCTGTTTATTTAACTTATATGCAGAGTACATCATGAGAAACACTGGACTGGGAGAAACACAAGCTGGAATCAAGATTGCCGGGAGAAATCTCAAAAACCTCAGATATGCAGATGACACCACCCTTATGGCAGAAAGTGAAGAGGAACTCAAAAGCCTCTTGATGAAAGGGAAAGTGGAGAGTGAAAAAGTTGGCTTACAGCTCAACATTCAGAAGACAAAGATCATGGCTACCAGTCCCACCACTTCATGGGAAATAGATGGGGAAACAGTGGAAAGAGTGTCAGACTTTATTTTTCTGGGCTCCAAAATCACTACAGATGGTGACTGCAGCCATGAAATTAAAAGACACTTACTCCTTGGAAGGACAGTTATGACCAACCTAGATAGCATATTCAAAAGCAGAGACATTACTTTGCCAACAAATGTTCGTCTAGTCAAGGCTATGGTTTTTCCTGTGGTCATGTATGAATGTGAGAGTTGGACTGTGAAGAAGGCTGAGCACTGAAGAATTGATGCTTTTGAACTGTGGTGTTGGAGAAGACTCTTGAGAGTCCCTTGGACTGCAAGGAGATCCAACCAGTCCATTTTGAAGGAGATAAGCCCTGGGATTTCTTTGGAAGGAACGATGCTAAAGCTGAAACTCCAGTACTTTGGCCACCTCATGTGAAAAGTTGACTCATTGGAAAAGACTCTGATGCTGGGAGGGATTGGGGGCAAGAGGAGAAGGGGACGACAGAGGATGAGATGGCTGGATGGCATCACTGACTCGATGGACGTGAGTGTGAGTGAACTCTGGGAGTTGGTGATGGACAGGGAGGCCTGGCGTGCTGCGATTCATGGGGTCGCAAAGAGTCAGACACGACTGAGTGACTGATCTGATCTGATTCCAAATACGGAGCAGTCTTTAATCTATGACTAATTTAACTGTACTACTTATGCATTGCATTTTTAAGATCTCTTCTGATGTCTCTTGTGTTATCTGCTCTTTCTATTTTGGCTGGTGGGAAAATAAGTTAACCCCAGCCTTATGAGAACTCTGAGTATTGTTCAGTCTACTGTTTTCCGGTCTTTCCCCACCCCCCACAACCTCAGGTAAACTCATAAATCATTCTTATAAATACCCAGGAAGCACTAAGCCAAAGATTAAAGTGGACCCTTCTGCACATTTTTGTAGCTTTCTCTGTTTCACCCTGGGTATCTATTCTTCAGTCCTGTTTACAAATTACAGTCATCTTGTGTGTGTGTGTGTGTGTGTGTGTGTGTGTGTGTGCCTGTGCATTCTCAGTTGCTCAGTCATGTCCGACTCTTTGAAACCCCATGGACTGTAGCCCTCCAGGCTCCTCTGTCCATGGACTGTTTCAGGAAAGGATATTGAAGTGTGTTGCCATTTCCATCTTGAGGGGATCTTCTCTATCCAGGGATCAAATTCTTGTCTCTTTCTGTCTCCTTCATTGGCAAGCAGATTGTTTATCATTATGCCACCTGGGGTTCCCAATTTCCAATTCATCTCTCCAACTCAGAGAGTCCTCTAAGCTGTGTTTGGAATTCCCTTCCTTACCTTGTAGACTAGAAATTGCCTTCAGCCAAGAATCTGGGACAATCAGAAGACTTAGCTTATTTGTTTCCCTCACCTCAGGGATCTCCATCTCATCTTGCCTATTTCCAATGTTTGTAGGTCTTCACTTGATATATTTTGTTTCATTTTTCAGTTCTTGAGGATGAGAAAATAAACCCAGTCTCTCACTCTACATGGCTAGAAGCAGACATCACCTGCAAATACTTTTGAATGTATTTTTTATAATTATATTTTTTGAAAAAATTTTTTTCTTGTTCATCACCCACAATAGTAAGAATAAATGAATGTAATATTTATTTTAGAAGTTACATTCTTAGGCCATATTAACAGCGTCAGATTTCTCTAGAGAGTGTAACACTGTTTCCAATAACTACACATTAATTTTGTCGTTCCAACTTACACTCACAATGTCATTTGGAATGTCTTGTGCATTTCATTTTTCTAGTGATATATGAAATCAATTTATGGAATTAATAAATTAGAAAATCTCTTGAAGTTTTAGTCTAACATTTAAAAAAATCTTTGCTTAGCAAATATTTTATCTGATTAAAAACTATTAGCATAGGCACAGGGATCATCATATTAAAATTTTAAATTATAAAATATCTCAGAAATGTATAATACATGGGAAATCATATATTTAACAACCAGCAGTGATTTGTGTTTTCACAAAACTGTCTTTCTTAGATAGGTTCATTTATATTCACTTGTATTCATTCAGTCTTTTATCACTAATTTTGTTTGCCTACTATTCAGTATACCCTGAGAGAAAATTTAGAAAGAATATCATCTCTAAAATTTAAGTTATATTTTCCCTTTTAATTTTAAATCTGTTGATATCATCACTGGTCTTTGTGGCCCCGTGAAACTTTAAAATATTGAACAGGAACTTCCCTGGTGGTCCAGTGGCTGACTCTGTACACAGTGCAGGAAGCCTGAGTTCGATCCCTGGTCATGAAACTAGAGCCCATATGATACAACTAAGAGTTTCCATGCCACAAATAAAAGATTTTGTGTGATGCAACTAAGACCCAGAGTGGCCAAAAAAGTAAACATTTGAAAATAAAATAAAATAATGAACAGAATGTAAAATTCTGAATCTCCCTCTCTGATCCACATGTCTGAATCTAATTTTTTTAATTTCATTATCTTTAGAGAATGTTGTAAAATTTGGGGGCCTTATGGTCTTTCAGTTACATGGGTGGTTTTAAATTTTCTTTCTTCTAACTGGACTCTACTAGTAGTGGTCAGATGTAGTGCCAAGATTAAGTACAGCCAATAGAAATTCGAACATACACCACTAAAGTTACCTACTCGATGGGCATTTCCTTCACGACAAAATACTGCTGGTTTTTCAGGGAAGTACTCTGGGTATGTGTGATGTTCTGGTTCTCCCAGGAAGCCATTTTGAACATTAGGTAGATGAAAGGGGCCATCTCAAGTGAATTCTTCAACTTGTTGAGTTGCTAAGTTGAGTGCAGCTCTTTGTGAGCCCATGGACTGTAGGGCATCAGTCTTCCCTCTTCTTCACCATCTCCCAAAGTCTGCTCAAACCCATGACTATTGAGTCAGTGATGTCGTCCAGCCATCTCCTCCTCTGCCATCCCCTTCTCCTCCTGCTTTCAATCTTTCCCAGCAACAGGGTCTTTTGCAATGAGTTGGTTCTTTGCATCAAGTGGCCAATGTATTGGAGCTTCAAGCTTCACCATTAGTCCTTCCAATGAATATTCAGCGTTGATTTCCTTTAGGATTGACTAGTTTGATCTCCTTGTAATCCAAGGGCCTCTTGAAAGTCTTCTCCAGCACCGTAGTTCAAAAGCATTAATTCTTTGACACTCAGCCGTCTTTATTCTTCGACTGATATTTCCTAATCTGAGGACAGAGGGTGTAGGGAATAATTTGCTACTTGCTTCTGGTTAGTATTTCATACTTAATGGTTCTCCAAAACTATTTTTAATCTGTAGGAGGATTTTTTTTTCTCAGAAATCAATTCTGCCTCTGTCCTCAGTACCAACTTGTTTAGTTTGACATTCTTCTTGATCATGGCACCCTAAGCTCCTTTCCCGTGTTTATGTAAGATAATAGAGAAATCTCTTAATCTCGGTTTCATCTGGGATCTTGCTTTGCTTTTCAACCCTATTATGTATCAGTTTGTCTACTTGTGTGGCTCTAGGACAGTAACAGGATAATAATATAACAGGATAATGTGGCTTTCATCCAGTCTATGACAAATATATGTGCTTATTATCCATGTAAGTGTGTCATGGCTTGAGTGACAATTTTCTGTTAGAATTCAAAAAAGAGGCATGGAATTTCAGGACTCTTTTCCTAAGTACAACTGTTGTTCTGCCATTGCATAACACTACCAATATACCTGCAATACTTCTGTTGTATGCCCACTATATGCCAGGCATTATATTCAGTGCTAGGGATAAAATGGTGAACAAACTATACACAGGAACATAGAAGAAGTTCATTTACTAGGTGTTAAAGGCTAAATAAATAAACTAACGAGTGCAGAGCTTCAGTCAGTTCAGTTCAGTCGCTCAGTCCCATCCCACCCTTTGCGACACCTTGGACTGTAGCACTCCAGGCTTCCTTGTTCATCACCAACTCCTGGTGCTTGCTCAAACTCACGTCCATTGAATCAACGATGCCATTCAGCCATCTCATCCTCTGTCATCCCCTTGTCCTCCTGTCTTAAGTCTTTCCCAGCATCAGGGTCTTGAGTCACTTCTTTGTATCAGGTGGCCAAAGTATTGGAGTTTAATCTTCAGCATCAGTAGAAGTTTGTAATTTTGGGATATTGGTATCCATGGTATTTGTGGAAAAATCAAGTTTCTCTTCTGCTCCACATAAGCACAATTTAAATAATAGAACTTAGAAAAACAATATAACGTGGAGTATCAAAATTTGACAATAATGTTACTCTAAGGTGTCTTTGTCGGAGAAGGCAACGGCACCCCACTCCAGTACACTTGCCTGGAAAATGCCATGGACGGAGGAGCCTGGTAGGCTGCAGTCCATGGGGTCGCTAGGAGTCGGACACGACTGAGCGACTTCACTTTCACTTTTCACTTTCATGCATTGGAGAAGGAAATGGCAACCCACTCCAGTGTTCTTGCCTGGAGAATCCCAGGGACGGGGGAGCCTGGTGGGCTGCCATCTCTGGGGTCGCACAGAGTCGGACACAACTGAAGTGACTTAGCAGCAGCAGCAGCAAGGTGTCTTTGTAGTTTAGCCAATGTGTAACACTTGTGAGAGTCAGAGTACTTTTCCAATGTTAATACATTTATCACTATAAGGTTCATAAAATATCAGAATTAAAAACGTGCAATTTTAAGCCACTGATAAATTTGGTAGTATAAAAATATTTTTGGCACTGACTTAGTAAGATCTATAGTGTGGCTGAAAAAGTGCCTTGCTATACCTCTAGTTAAGTATAATACCGTAACAGTTTCCAGAACAAAATTGATGTATCTGAGATGTTATCCAAGATGTACTCTTATGCTATTTTTGCAAGCTGCTTTCATCATACTCAGAAGGATTTGTCAAGATGCTTACTTGTTGTGAAATTCAACATGATTTCTTGAGGGTGCAATCTAAGACTGAGTTATATCACCTCTTCTTAGCAGTGCTATATCAATGCCAATATGATTGTAATTTTCTCTGGGCCCCTCTTTATTCAGTGGTTGCTGTACAAAATGTGGGACAAAACAAATGCATGCCATGCTCTAAGACTACTGTACGTCATATGTATTTACCAAGAGTTAAAAAAGAAAAATGGACAGAAAGCGTCTTTACATATAAACTCTTTTATTTTAAGCCTTAAGTACAATTATAAATTTGGACTGGCTAATATATAATTGGAGGAAATTTCTATGATTTTTTTTGGTCACATACTGAGCTGATTTATCTTAAGGAGTTGAAATGTATGAAGCTAATGCCTTCTAATTAACAAAAACTTTAAGATGGAAAGTCATTTAATTTCCAAAATAAATCACCTACACATTGTCTGTGTACCATTCTTTTTTAAATATTCTTTTGCAAGTATGTCTGGAATGCCAAGGAAGAAATACTAATACATATATATGTATATATCCAATAAATACAAGTATATACAAATTATTGGTCAGGCAAAGTGGGATGACATTTAAAAAAGACTCTAGCTATTATGAAAGTGTCAAAATTTTGCTTCTATTGCCATTTTGTGGAATAGCTGCATGTTAATCAGGAAACCAACTGGAAAATTCTAATTCCAGGTTTATATTAGGATAAGGCTATGAGTGACTCCTCTAAATATTTGAGAATTTTGATTGCCTATTTTCAAGGAAGTCTTGAATTTCTAAAAGTAATTTTCCTTTAATAGTGTAGATTTTGTTCCAAGAAGGCTATGAGAAAGCTATGACATCTCAGCATTTATGAATAATGAGTCAATGCATACAACTTGATATCATCATAACTATGTGAATTTCTATCTCATTGATAAAAGGCATTTTATGGTTATGTTGTTTTCTGCATGTAAGCAAGTACTGCCAAGTACTAGCTGATGGCTATGCGAGTCTAAGAATAAAGTTCTCCTATTTCTGTAAGGTAATTGAAATTAGTATCTAAAAAAATAAGGAGTGAGGTGATTGGAAACATGTTGAATACATTATCCCCATTCCCACTTTCCTTTCATCAGATGTATTCTCCTCTTTTCATCCTCTTTATTCTTCACTCCCCATCTCTACTGGCTCTCTTTGCCTCTTTCTTCCCTTATCTCCCTCACTCTTTCCCTCTGCATTGAAGTACACTACTTTGAAACATAGCTTTTTCTTATCTTATCTTTTATCTCTTTCTTCCTCACAGCTCTTTTCTGTTACATTTTGACTAAGTTTCATGGGAATCTTTATTTGTTGCAGAGCTCTAAATACACCTGACCATGGTATACAGTCTCTCAACAGAAGTATACAGGGAGTAGAGGATACAAATACCCAGCCCCAGAGTGCAGGATGGAGCTGGTAAGAGTGAAGGTAGGCGTTTTGTAAGCAGGCAGATATCAGCTTTATTCACAATGAGCTTTCTTCCTGTGGAATAAATCTATTGCAATGGTCTTCTCCTGCTTGTTGCAATTCATTTAAAACACACACTTCAATGCGGCATAACTGCCTCTATTCCATTGCTTACCTTTTTTTTTTTTTGGTAGGGGGTGGTAGGTAGTATGCCATGCAGCTTGCAGGATCTCAGTTCCCTGACCAGGGATGGAACCCAGCATCCTCAGCAGTGAAAGTGTGAACTAACCACTGGACCACCAGGAAATTACTTTTTCTTAAGCATGGCTACATACTCATCCAGCCATACCTGAGGTCAGTGACCTGGATACTCTTCTTGTTTCTGGCTACGTGTACTGCCGGGGTCCTGCCCCAGCTGATCCAGGGTATTCGAAGCGGGGACGGCGTCGGCGACCTATTTATTTAAATATTTTATCAAAGATATAAAGAGTAATAGGATGAGGATAGCTCAGTAGGAAAATTCAGTGGAGAAAAGAGGCTGAGTAGCTTGGTTTACGAAGATCAGGCTTTTCTTTGGCCTTTTAACTTCAGAAACTGTTTTCTCTCTCTAAGTCTAACTCTTTAACACTTTCAACACTTCCCACTCCTCTCGCCCTGTCTATCCTACAGGGGGGGTCCGCGGCACCCTGAGTGGGGTCCTATCCATCCCTAAAATTGAACACTGGGGGAAAGGGTTGGGGACCTACCTTCGAATCGTTCCTGTTCGGGCGCCACCTGCCGGGGTCCTGCCCCGGATGATCCAGGGTATTCGAAGCGGGGACGGCGTCGGCGACCTATTTATTTAAATATTTTATCAAAGATATAAAGAGTAATAGG